>NW_013952795.1:295850-298078 GCF_001266775.1 Austrofundulus limnaeus
GAGAGAGAGAGAGAGAGAGAGAGAGAGAGAGAGAGAGAGAGAGAGAGAGAGAGAGAGAGAGAGAGAGAGAGAGTGGGGCGGGGAGATATCACTGGTCACATTTTCATCTTCTCTCTCAGCTTAGGCTCAGCTGTCTTATCCTGCTTTGGCTTATTTTATAGCTTTAATTGTACAGGTCAATGTTTTTCCCTTGAGTGCTAATCTGCTGTTTTAAAGCTCGTAAGAAAACACATAAAGTCAAAACATGAGCTGGAAGTTTGAGTTGTTGAAAGTTGAGAACTGAACCAAGAAACGAGAATGATTAATTAAAAAAAATATTCACATATATATATCGTCAAAAATGAAGAAAGAGGAATTCATTTTTTTAAAGAATTAGCAATGTGAGGGTGTCCGCCTGTCAACCTGCTGTGCTAAAAAATGAGTGTGAAAATGAAAAAGGGGAAACGAAACAAATATTGTGAAGGGATTAAAACATCATTTGCATAAGATTTTTAGTGTTTTCAAGGCAGTTTTATCAATTATCACATCAATAGACCTGATCCACACTGCTTTAGTCGGCTTCTTAGTGTCAAAAAGGAGCGATAAAATAACTACAATATTTTTATTTTTATAAAACTAAAAACCACGCCGACAAAGTAACAAGATTGGAGAAAGAGCAAATGAACATTCGCCACAGAAAACTTTGAGTCTTTGTTTGAAAATTTACTTAACTTTCTCTGTGCCAAATATGTATTAACCTGCTTTTGTGTCTTAAACTCTGTCTCTCCATGCAGAGTTGAAACAATACGACCACTGGGGAGATGAAGGGGATGGCATTATGTAGAGTTAGGCATTATGAGAAGCCCTGAAGCTGTTCTTAGGGAAGGTGAATCAGAGGATTGGGACACAACTGTAACTAAACCCTTGTGCCGGACCATAGATGAGAAGCACAAAACATTTTGGGCTAAATGCCACTAAGCCAGACATCTGTGTGTCTTAAGCAAACTTCACTTAATCACTTATAACTTCACGATTACTCACACCAAAAACAAAAGGGACCATCAAAGCTTCGAAACACAAGCCTCACGGTAACTCGGCTAACTTCTGGGCTACGTTTGTCTTCACACTTTTCGTATTTAAGACAAATTACGCCTCAAGACTCTAAAATAGAAACATCTCTGGTTTCATTTCTGTTTCTTCTCCTTTCCTCTCATCTTAACAGATCACATTAGGAAAAAAAAAATAAAACGCACAGGCTTCTCGCTGTGCCAAAGTACGACCAAGTCATCTACACATCTCGCCGAGATTCTCTGCCAAACGCTCAAATTCTGTGGCTCATATAAATAGAAATTTAATCTCGTGTGTTTGTCTAAGTATCCACAGCAGTAGTTGCACTTCCCATGCAGATTATGAATCTCTGTTTGAACAGATCATGCAGTCAATGTATATGAACCGACAAAGAGAGAGAGAGCGCGCACCAGCCAGAACACTGAATAATAATCAGGAGGCGCAGGTTAAAGCTTACTTTTTTTTTTCATTAAAGAACCGTCGTCTCCATAAGTCTCGACTAAAGTAAATTTGAATCTAATTGATGAAATCATCCTTTATTGACTTCTTTCTTCTCCAAAAAGGAATAACTGTTTTATTTTTTTATAGCATTTTATTTACATTTTAATTCACAAAAGTAAACATCTAACAGATGAATTTCAATATTAGGTACCGTCTTCCTCAAAATCTACGAAATGCATTTTACTTCACAGCTAGTTTGGTTAGTTAGAAATCACACTAATACAGAGGTGACACTTTAAAAAATGCATGTGTCAAAAATGAATAAATACTTTTTTAAGCTTTTACAGTTATATTTTATTTTTAAAAATCCCCTCCCAGAGCTTATCTAATTTATTTTTATCACCTTACTGCCAGTTCACAGCAAATTATATCAAACTTTACCCACAGCTACAGAGAAAATGTACCACAAATGAGACATTTAAGTCAAAACTAAAAAGAAGAGCTAAGATATTAAAATATACCATTAGTGCTTGAGTACGCTGAGGAAAAAGGAAAATAGAAGCAAGTGACAAACAAAAATAATAATAAATAAATAGATTTAGGAAAGACATTTGCAGATATTGTCCTCTCACATCTTCAAAAGCCCGAATGAGAACTTTTATGTGTACCTGTCGCAGTCTGCACCCACAAACACACACACACACACACACACACACACACACACACACACACACACACAC
>NW_013952795.1:298431-305410 GCF_001266775.1 Austrofundulus limnaeus
CACACACACACACACACACACACACACACACACACACACACACACACAAGTGGCAAATTATTGCTCGTCTGAGTCGTCTGAGTGAGAATATGCTGGAGGTTTATTGCCTTCATGACAACGAACATGTTTAATCAATCCAGTGCTCCAAGAAGTGGAAGGCTGTATTTTTTTCTCTTCAGAAGTTTGCATGAATCGTGTGCAGTAATGGGCGAGGTCTGAACGGAGCAGAGAACAGGTCAGCTCTACGCAGCGGTATAATGACAAAAGGGAATATTAACCAATGAAATGAACTCCCTGATACTCTGTCAGATATGCCACTTTAATCCAGCCGAGCCAAAAACACCCACCTAATGACACCGACTATGCAATTAGATGGATGTTGTGGAAATTGTTACACTTTTTGACCTTCTGGTGCCACTTGAAAGTTCAAACTAAGTGTTCTTGTAAAGACAAATCACCTGAACGTGGACTATCACCGACTGAAAAGAAAAATAAAAAAATCCTTGTCTGTGTGCTCTAATACCCCCAACATGAGAACGTGTCAGGAAACCATGCATGGGTGGACATGTAGGCTTTCCTCGGAATGACAGGGTCTGTTGGAGAGGAACCCCACCCTCGCTTTCTCCAGCATGCCAACACAGAGGAGAGTGGGCAGCGCTGAGACGGCAGCCTGCCGTGGGCACTGCCAGGCTTAAAGCTGCCCTGTCGTCATCAGAGGCTCGCAGAAAAGAACACTAAGATTCACAAAGAGAGAGAGAGAGAGAGAGAGAGAGAGAGAGAGAGAGAGGGGAGGGGGATCGTTGCATTTAAATCCTCTCTCAACGCCCCCACATGTTTTAGCAAAGCATAAAAATCATTCACGGAGAGAGAAAGCAAAAAAAGCAAAAAATAAAAAAAATTAAATAAGATGGAAGGAAATAGAGAGGAAACAGCTATTAACAGCAGTGAGCAAGCTCAAGAGATCATAGTGAGGCAGCTCTAATCGCAGTAATGGTTTAAACCCTCATTCCATCCACCAGATGCAAGAAATGTCTCCCCAAAAACAAGGCTTTGAAATCCCCCATGTCTAAGAAGGTGCCCCGTGGCTATGGTCCCTGCTAAAAAAGAATAAACCTCCGAAAGTGTCTCCAATTTTAGACAAACTACGTTGCAAAGATAATAGCAGCTCTATGGTCTGTCTTCACAAATACATTAGTAAAAAACGATCAATAAAAACAATGTTTTAAATAAGAACCTTTAATATGTGATATGATACAAGATTATTTTTGTTAAAAAAACTAAACGTAGCAGTGCTTGCAAATATGAGGATGAGATGGTCTAAAACAAAAAAGCTATTCAATTAAATATAAAACAACATTCTGTTGACATTTCTTTTTGTCTTATACTATGTGTGTGCTGTCTTTCTTCAAAGTAAAGAACACACGAGACAATGCGGAATTATTTCCTGTACATAAATCATTTTACTTCTGTCTTTTTTCTTTTTACAATCCGAATGAAATACTTTAACGGTCCATTTACATTATTATTTGCTTGAATATATTCTGATATTCTCAAATCGTTCTAGTAAAGTTGACTGTTTTCATTTTTTGTTTTTATCTCGTAGACTTCTACAGGGACAGCTTTATTTTAAGGATTTAGTTTTTCCTCTCTCCAACTTTCATGGTATTCCAAAGAGACGGTTGACATGATGAACTCGCATATCTGTTGCTTCTGTTGAATCTAAATCTCCTACAAAACAATTCTATTGAGCTGATATTTGTGTTGAGTAAAACACTGTAAGCAATTCTAAAACGAGCTGAGAGGAATTAATTTTCATACCTTTGGACTTTATAAGAGATTTTATGTAATATTACTAAATGTATACATGAATGAAGGCATTTAATACTCACAGCATGTCTTTGTTTCCAAAAAGAAAATGGTCTTAGTGGTGAAAGATAAGGGACAAAATAGGCTGTTTTAACAACTAAAAGACTTTACTTTGAAGAAAGACAGCACACACATAGTATAAGACAAAAAGAAATGTCAACAGAATTTGTAATCAGCTGTGTTGCCTTGAAAGCACAACCATTGAGTCAGAAAAAGCTTCTTTGCCTGGATTTTTGTAATCATGAGGGAAATTTCCAATATATTTAATAAGTTCAATTTATGCTTTCAAACCTATAGCTCAAAAATCTTGCAAAGTGGCTTTAAGAAAGCTGCTTTTCTTTATGATTTCTAAACTGGTCGTTCTAAACACTGATTAACCCGTAAATGTATCTTTATTTTAATTTAAGTGAGCCACGTTTCTGTTCAGTCCCATCAGCCAATACAGAACCCACTCATATGAAAGTGTAATGTTTTCTGAAACATTTGAGTGTGACTGGGATTTCTAAAAATGCTCCAGTAACACACAGGTTTCTGTAGCACACAAGTTCGAGCAGCGAACAGTAGCTGTAGAAGTTGGACCCAGAAATCTGCAGTTTCTGTGGCCCTTTGCTTTTGTTTTTGGTCATGTGTGCATATTTAGAGGCAGGTTTTTGGGACTACTGCCCACTGTGTTTCATTACAATTACTCAGCAGGCACGCATCCCATCCCAGTAATGAAGTGGGTGTTGCAGTGGGTGGATTTAAACGGCCACTATTCTGTATTCCTGCGACTGGCTGCAAGGGCTAAGTGGTGGAGAAAAGCAACAGTGCCGGCAGCGTGGCAGGGTGACAGAAAGCGAGACGGACCCGCGGACCAACCACAGACAACAAGCTCGAACCTTCAATAGCGCGTCTTTACATAAGTGTCAGGAAAAATGGAGAATCACATTTCAAAGCCTGGTAAATAAAGTTTGTATTGATTAAATCTAACATGTAATCTGTTTTGCTGTCTGACACTGATTCTAGCAATAAAAAAGAATCCTGTAAGACAGCATTCCAGATAATACGACCATAGATCAAATGGAGTTTGGGCATGAGAAGGGCAATAGATCATGTTCAAGCTGGACTGCTTAGCTCTGGAATTCGAATACTCACCCCTTAAATCTTGGTGGCTTTCAATTCAAGTTTTCAATTTACAGATGTAGAGGTTTTTCTGAGGACTGGGGGGTGTGCATCTGCTTCAATCAGCTGTGCCCCCCCCCCCCCCACCAAAAATAAAATAAAATAAAATAATATTTATCTACGCCAAACTTAATCTGCTGACAAATAAAAATATAAACAGAGATACCCTGAATGAATGTTAACCTGAAGATACATCTCACCATGTGTGAATTTTTTACTTATGTGGTTTAAAATCAATTTAAGGTGCTGCACTAATATCAGCCTTCTTTTGGGAGCAAAACCTGTTTTATTACCTTCTGTATAATCTGAACATAACATTAATGCACTTTGAATATTTTTAATTGTTTTATTATTTTCATTATTTTTGAGTGCTGTAATATTCTGTTAAATAATTCTGATAAAACAATGATGTATGAATTTGAGGCTATTCATTTCTAAAGTTGTATCATTCCTAATGTTTAACCCATAAAGGGAATTGTTGCTGAAAGAATTCACATTACTTTGTTACAAGTCAACTGCATCTCTATTATCAACAGCTGATGACAGGACTGAGATGCATTATTTACAACTTTGATCTTTTTTTCAATGAGACAAATTGAAGGACCGCACAGTGCACAAGCAATTTTACGGTTCGTGTTAAATGACATTCCCGACCTTAAAAAAGAAATGTGAACACGCGTAACCTTTGCTGAACAGCTCATTAATGGGCATTCAAAAAAAAAAGATGCTAGTACCACCTTGTGGCGACAGAAATGACATCAGTCAACAATAAGTGCAGAGAACACACAGATAAAAGATTATTTGGTCAAAACCAGAGAGATACAGAGGTTTAAAAATTGTCTTTACACGTTATTTCTTGTCTATCGTTTAGAAACTGGAAGTAAACTTTTGGTTTCTTGAGATAAGAACTAGAACTATTAGGCAGATCAGTGAAGCGTTTTTAAGGCATTACTGCCCTCTAGTGTTAGAAAAAGATTGTGTGAATTTGCTAATTCTGAAAAACTTAACACAACTATGTCAGCCTCACACTTTTTCTATTAAACACATTTATCTACTTTGTAATCAGAAATATAGCATAGTGTTTCTTATTTGTCATGTCAAAGCACTGTCTGACCACACCTGATGGATGGTTAAACACATCCACCTGGTGTGTAAACATGAAGGAGTGTCAGTGAAAGAACACCTGCCAGGTAAGGGCACTACACTGATGACCTGTGCAGGATTTGACCAACAAGGAAGTTTTGCCTTGCAATAAGGATGTAGGCCGTGATGTTGATGAAATCTTACAGTCAGATCCAGCTTAGCTGGGCCTGGGAGTGAGCGGCATTGAGCGACGGGACTGCTGCGTTGCCTGGCTGTGGGCATCGGGCCGTGGAGTTGCCCCCGCCAGGCCCTGGTGAGTTATGTCGCGCAAACGCGGACAGCGACGAGAATCGGCTGATGCTAGTTCTGACAATATGGAGGAAATAAGATCACTAGACTTTATGAGTGCTGAGCTAACAAAGCTAACAGCAAGCACTTTTGATGGGTTTGATGGAGAAAGTGAAGCTGTTAAAGGTCCAGCTAAGTGATAGGGATAAAAAGATTGCTGAACTAAGACAAAAAGTTGATGGATGACCTGGAACAGTATTCAAGACGCGATGACTTGGTAGTTTCTGGACTGGAAGTTAAACATTGGACTTACTGTATGCTAAAGTCGTAGCAATGGAAAACACCACAGAGGATTCTTCTCAGGAGGAACTGCTTACATTGGAGCAACAAGTCGTGAATTTTCTGCAGAGCAAGGAAATTAACATCAAGCATGATGACATCTGCCATACCTTGCCTACTAAGTCTGACAAACTAAAACCAGCTATATTTATCAGATTTATCAGAAGCTAGAAACAATTTAATCATGCAAGCAAGAAAACTTAAGGGAACTGATGTCTACATAAACGAACATCTAACCAAAAAGAATTGAAACATCGCACAGGAGGCAAAGTTGCTAAAAAACTGAAAAAATAAAAATAGTTGCATCTTGGACAAGGAACGGAAATATCTGGATCAAAGTAAAGGAAGGAACACAGGCCAAAATAATAACTTCAAGATTTCGAAGGATTCAGATAAATTAAAATGAGACAAACCACAAAACTGTGTAAAAGCTGTTACAAGTTAGGACAAATTATTTAATTAAGTTAACGGATAATGGCATGTAGTTTTAAAACATGACAACAAATGAGGACTCAGAGATTAAAATTTCTGATTTAGATAATAGGCCAAAAAACTTTCCAGTTATCAATGATTCTTAATATTAAAATGAAGAATAATTTATAATGGAGGTCTTTCTATCATGCACTTTAATACAACCCCTGGCAAAAAGTATGGAATCACCAGTCTTGGATGAGCACTCATTCAAACATTTCATTCTGTAAAACAAACTCAGATCAAAACATGATACAATAATAAGGTCATTCCAAAGTTCAATTTGTTGGCTTTCAGGAACACTCAAAGAAATGAAGAGAAAACATTGTGGGTCAGTGAATGTTACTTTTATTGACCAAGCACAGGGAAAAAATATGGAATCACTCAATTCTGAGGAAAAACGTATAGAATCATGAAAAACAGATAAACAAAAGACCATTTAAAATATATCAGTAGTATTTATTTGCACCACCTTTGGCTTTTATAACAGCTTTCAGTCTCTGAGGCATGGACTTGATGAGTGACAAACAGTATTCTTCATCAATTTGGTGCCAACTCTCTTTGATAGCTGTTGCCAGATCAGCTTTGCAGGTCGGAGCCTTCTTGTGGACCATTTTTTTCAATTTCCACCACAGGTTTTCAATTGGGTTGAGATCTGGACTATTTGCAGGCCATGACATCGACTGAATGTGTCTTTATCCAAGGAATGCCTTCACTGTTTTTGCCCTATGGCACGATGCATTGTCATCTCGTAAAATTATTTATCACCTCCAAACATCTGTTAAATTGAAGGGATGAGAAAACTGTCCAACATGTCAATGTAAACTTGTGCATTAATGTAAACTTGTGAATTAACCACAGTCATCTCCCCAGTGCCTTTGCCTGACATGCAGCCCCATGTCATCAAGGACTGTGGAAATTTGGTTGTTTTCTTCAGGCAGTCCTCTTCATAAATCTCACTGGAACGGCACCAAACAAAAGTTCCAGCATCATCACCTTGTCCAATGCAGATTCTTGACTCATCACTGAAGATAACTTTCATCCAGTCATCCACAGTCCATGATTGCCTCTCCTTAGCCCATTGCAGTCTTGTTCATTTTTGTTTAGGTGTCACTGATGTTTTCTTTTAGTTTTCCTGTATTGAAATCCCATTTTCTTTAGGCGATTTCTTACGGTTCGGTCACATACATTGGCTCCAGCTTCCTCCCATTTATGCTTCAGCTGTTTAGTTGTACTATTTTGGTTTTCAAGACAAATGGCCTGAAGTTGTTTGTCTTGATGCTTTGATGTCTTTCTTGGTCTACCAGTACGCTTGGCTTTAACAACCATTCTATGCTGTTTGTATTTGGTCCATATCTTGGATACAGCTGACTGTGAACAGCCCACATCTTTAGCAACCATGCGTGAAGAGTTTCCTGCTTCAAGAAGTTTCACAATCCTCTCTTTTGATTCAAGAGACATTTCTCTTGTTGGAGCCATGGTTCTTGCCACTCCACTTCGTCCAGCAKCCCTCCAAGGTGTCATGACTGCAGGTGTTTTTAACTGCAGACTAACAAGCAGATCTAATCTGAGGCAGGTGTCCATTTAGGGAAAGGAAATTGAYTGGTTGTGTCCTTATTTTCTACCTCCAATTTGAGTGATTCCATAATTTTTTCCTCAGAATTGAGTGATTCCAAATTTATTTCACTGAACTTGGTCAATAAAAGTAACATTCACTGACTTCCACAATGTTTTCTCTTCATTTCTTTAAGTGTTCCTGAAAGTCAACAAG
>NW_013952795.1:308640-310227 GCF_001266775.1 Austrofundulus limnaeus
CAACAGTGTAGCAGTACTGTCAAAGCTAACTCATAGCTGCTAGCTGGGCTAAGGCTAGGGTGACTAGACGTCAGATTTTCGGGGATAATTTCCGTTTTGAACAACCTGTCCCCGGCTGAAGCTGTCCCTGGAAAAGTCCTAGGTTTGAGCTTTTGGTAAATGAATGTAAAAAAGGGTTGAAAGTAGACTGTTATTACGGTAGAAGGGTACAAAGTGAGTGAACATGTTGTGCAACAGCTGTTAGCATTAAGGTAGCTGGTCGTGCTGCTGATAACATTACAGAACACAGAACGTTACAGTACACACACACTGTTGATAATGACAAAAGTTGTTAACAGTGTGTGGGGATACGTTGCTGTTATTACACATAAATTTTCTTGTTTAAATATGAGTAAATGTGAAAATGTTTCTGTCCCTTTGAAACTTGATAATTTTTAAACTAAATGTACTATTTTCCAACCAAAACTTTACCTAAGGTGATTGTGACATTTTTCTTTTATAACTTCAGCTAAAATTTAAAATCCAGTAGCCTACATACCCTAATCCAACTTTTAGATTATGAATGATCCAGTACAAATCCTGACTGAATAATTAATCTTGCTGCTTCTCATTGTACGTGTGCACAAATATTTGGCCAGTGAGTATTTGGACCATATTGTCATTTTAAGGCATAGTTTCTAACTCCAAGCTTGTATAACAATTGTGCAGACAGTGCATTTGTGCTGTAATCCAACAGATCCTAATTGTGTATTATTTGTCCTAGGAAAGAAGAGTGACAATCCGCTTTCACCTGATTATGTACCATCAGTTTTCAACCATGTGCCCTCACCAGTTAAGAAGAGAGGAAAGCTGCAAATGGACAAATTTAATCAAAGACAAGCAGCTAAAAAAGAAGACYACAGCAAGAATCAACAGAAGCACCCTTAGGATCACAAACTCCTGCAGCTGGACCGTCGTCTGTCACAGATTACATAGAACCAGAAAATGCCCCCTCATCCCAGCAGGTGTGCAGGATGAGGGACATTATTTGAATTGTAGTGAGCCTGAGGCTCAGAGATGTAAACAGCATCATTTGAGATATTATGAGAGCGAGGTCTCTTCTTCAAAGAGGCAATTACCCATGATGCCTAGCGACCCCATAAGTAGGCTCTCTAGCCTGGCCCCCGTCACTTTTCATCACCATGTGTGATTGTCATCAAAGTTTTTTAAAAAAGGGAGGGTCTCAGCCAACCCCTAAGTCTAGCTCCAAAAAAGTGGTGGGTGTTTATGTTATTCACCCACCAGTTGCTATTGAATGTGTGGATAATCATACCAATAAATCTGGCAAGCAGCCTGATTGTAATCTTGTCTGCTGTAAGTATGACGTGAGCCTCCGCCAAAAAGACATCTATCCGTCTGTCAGCCAGATACACTCTGAATGTTACAGAGTCAATAACAAAACCAAAACACTATCTTATTAGTGCGAATCTGAACACACTTCTCAAAATTGATATAAAATCCTAGCTTTTCCAACTTTGTAACCATAAGTTGAGTCTGGGCAACACTCCGCCATAACACCTGATTCATGATCAATGAATCATCAATATA
>NW_013952795.1:311906-313133 GCF_001266775.1 Austrofundulus limnaeus
CTGTGTTAGTGTAATGTATTGTAGATTAGTGCCAAGTCTTATTCTCTGGCCTGAAAGAGACATTTTAAGAAAAACTCTCCCATATGCCGTCAGTAACAAACATTTCAAAAAAACTATTTGCATTATTGACTGCTTTGAAATATTCACTGAAAAGCCAAGTAAGCTTTTAGCTAGTGCCCAGTGTTATTCAACATACAAATCACATCACACTATGAAATATCTTGTTGCTATTAGCCCACAGGGATCTATTTGTTTCATTTCTAATGGTTGGGGAGGCCGCACAAGTGATAAGTTTATCACAGAAAATAGCAACTTTTTATCACACTTGCTTAACTCATGTCTCCTCCTCAACAATATCACTCTGAAAATAAAATAATAATTACTAAGCAAATAAAAACATATGTTTGACATTATGTGAACACATAAAACAATTACTACCTCACCTGTTCTTTACTCACTGACAACTGGTCAAAGACAGCTTCTGCTCTTTTCTGCAGCTCGTCTCTCCTCACATCTCTCATTTCTTTCTCATAGAGGTTTGTGAGGGGATCTGGCAGGTCTAAACTCACTGCTTTAGGGACATATGAGTCTGAATGCTCCCTCACAACAGACAAGATTACTGGTTTTATTGTCTGTCCATCTTTTGTACAGCACTGGGACAGGTTTTTGTAAAGCTGACTTTGCTCACTTGGGCTCAGTGGTGGGAAGGCTTTGGGGTTGGAAGAGGGTGTTTGGGTCTTGCTCTGCTTTTTGGATTTTTGTGTWTTGTTGAAAACAAAATCCTTTCCCTGCAGGTACTCCACCTTCTTCATAGCAGTTTCACTCGGTCTGTCCCATTTGCACTTTTTACATGTTGCTGTCCTCTCTTCCTCCCTATCTTGGTCATGCTGCCATAATTTGAACAGCATGGCAGACACATGGGAGCAGCACTGCCCTGTCCAGCTGTGCAATTACAATGTGCACCTAGCACTGCGCCATCTCTTCTAACCACTGCCCATGGTTTCAAGTAGGGCTCATTTAATCTTTGTGAATGATTCACCTGAAACAAAAGTCAGATACACAGCGCCATGTTTCAGCTACTAGCTTGCTGACTAACGTTAGCTTATGCTAGCATAATGATAGGCTACTTACCTTTGCCATAACAACAAAAAAATCCCGTTGTGCTAAACTCCACAGTAGAATCTCGGTCACAAATCCCGACTGAATCCATTTATATCCCTCTAGACT
>NW_013952795.1:314407-315928 GCF_001266775.1 Austrofundulus limnaeus
GAACATGACAATGGGTTCACTGTACTCAAATGGCCTCTTTGGGATGTGGTGGAACGGGAGATTCACATCATGGATGTGCAGCCGACAAATCTGCGGCAACTGTGTGATGCCATCATGTCAATATGGACCAAAATCTCTGAGGAATGCTTCCAGCACCTTGTTGAATCTTTGCCACGAAGAATTGAGGCAGTTCTGAAGGCAAAAGGGGGTCCAACCCGTTACTAGCGTGGTGTACCTAATAAAGTGGCCGGTGAGTGTAATTTTCAGGTTGAAACAGTGCGTCAAAGCTATTTTTCCATTTTAAGCTTCCGATCTTGTTCGACATAGGTAGACAAAAATATACGCTTGTAAGCTGGTTTATTGACAAAAATAATAATAAAACTCTCCAAAATGAATAGGTCTGGCATAATTATGAGCACTGGTAAAAAGCAACTGGTTACCATAGGCTGTCAGACAGACTGTGAGTTAAGTATGGGGCTGGGGAGCGTGTCAACAAACAGTGTGACAGGTCTACAACAAGCACAGTGTACTGATGGTCAGATGAAAGAGCTTATTGACAGAGTAAATCGACTGGAGATAACTGTGAATAAACTAACTCAAGGGTTGACATTAGGGATGTCCCGATACTAGGCCTGTCGCGATAGACAATAAATCAATTAATTGCACGATAACTTTTTTTGAGGTCGGTAAAAAAAAAAAAGACGGCGATAAGTTTTATTTTCCTGCTTGTTTTTTTACTTCGTCTCTCTCCCTCTCTGTGCTCCGCTGCACAGGAGCTCAGCTGACTCCTCCCCTCCTGTTTTCTTAGTGTGGGAGGAGCGAACTCTCGCTTTAGCATGAGAGTTCGCTCCTAAAGAAACGCTTCAAACAGAACGCGGCTGCTGAAGTGTCGGGAGCACTAGAGCCTGGATTTCGCTGCGGAGGGAGAGAGAGACGGAGTGAGACAGAGAGAGAGAGAGAGACAGAGAGGAGGAGGAGGAGAAGGGGTGGGGGCTGAAACTCCCCCAGACCCGCGACAAAGTCGTCAAGACTTTACCTGTAGCTCCCAAAAATAACAGGAAACTTAAACGCACCATCCGTGTTTTAACAAAAAACCCAAAAAACCTGTAGCTGTCCCAACAACTCATGAGGAAAACTCTGAACTGTCTGATTTCCTCCCCGCAGCGCTCTACTTGTCTCCTCTGACTGTCCCCTCCACCCACACACAGACACGTTTGTTTTTCTATCCTCATGGGGACTTTGCATTGACTTTCATTCATTTACCAGTATTTTTCCTATTACCATTTGACTCTAAACCTAGCCTACACTTTACATAGGATGTGAACTGGGCTTATGTCCCCATAAGAAACAGTGGGTCCTCACCAGGCTGTGTAGTTTGCTTCATCTCTAAAGAGATGCTGCTCTTTAATATTGTTTATTTACTGTCTTAGTTGTGTGTGTTGTTTAATTTACATTTTGTTGTTCTTTGTTTTTTTTATTCAAGTGCATTTTTTGTTAGACACTGAGTCCACTTTGTTAAAC
>NW_013952795.1:316621-318309 GCF_001266775.1 Austrofundulus limnaeus
TCTTTTGGCTGATATCGGACCGATATCCGATATCAATATCGGATCGGGACACCCCTAGTTGACATCAAAGCCATTACAGGAAGAGGGGCAAAATCATGTGAGAATGGGAAAGAAAAAAACGTCTCCGATTAGGAAAAGTTGAGAGAAAAATTCAGCGGGCGTCTATGACATGTTTCACTTGTGGGGATTTCGGCCACAGAGCTGTTGAGTGCCCTAATAAGTAATAAAGTCAATAGAGGCTTGAAGTTAGCGAAAAAGTAGTAATGGGAACATAAACAGGGGATTATTTTGGCGTTGTAAATTTTATTAGATGCCGGTGTATTAAACTAGTAGGATAGGTGGTTCACATATTAGGATTTAAAGGCTGCCGTGGTGCACACGGGCAGAGGGGGTGAGCTTTTAAAGTTTGTAACGTGATCTGTCAGAGCGGTGTAAAATATGGCTTTGTGGTATAGCTGGATACACATCAACATTGAAGGCTGGTTATCTAAATGGGATGAGGGGGTGAATAGAATGGAAGCTTGTTTAGATCTGGCTCCCATAAGGAAGAAATGACAGAAGGTGTGTCTCCTAGAAGACAAGGGAAAAAGAAAAAAAAAGATAATTTTTTAGTTGGACGGTGCTGGGACCACAGGGGAAAAATGTGTTGTGAGTGCAGTTTTGAGATGATTTCAATTTTGATGTACTATGGTAAAAGCTATAATAGGCCTGTGTAGGACTACAGCGGAAAAGATGTCTGAAAATGATACATGTGATGATAATTGTACATTTTGGATTTAGGCGTTTTTCTAAACTCTAAAAATGACTTTAAAAATAATGATCTTGTTAAACACCTGGAGTGGTACGGATGGAGCAGTACGGTTGCTAACAAACCCAGTTGACATGATAAACGTAATATGTTCCGGTTAGGAACGCAACATTACTAAGAGACACCTGCTGAAAGGGAGCTGAGATACGGGTAAAATAAAAACAATGAATAAATAAATAAGTAATACTTAAATAAAAAAATTGGGTGTGGAAGTTGAGATGGGAAAGTACTATTTTCTTCCTGTAATTTTTGAGATTTTTGTTTTAAGCAGATGCTTCACTGCTGAGAAAGACCTTGGGGGAGAAACAACACTAGCCGAGCAGACTAAATTATTTAGGCGTTCACTTTGGATAAGGGAAAATAATTTTGAAAAAAAAAGGAAAAAGGAACAGGTTGACCTGACGGTTTCCCTTCAGACATGATCCAGGCGACTGTGACCATTTTGCAACAGTGACAAAACCAGAGTGACACTTGTTACAAACAGAAGAAATGCTAGTTGTGATTGTTGATACAGAATTGGTGATAGAAAAATGAATACCATGGCATGCAGGAATACAGTAAGTGGATGGATGATACCTTAGTCACTGCACCAAAGGATAGTGGAGGACAGATTTGTGTGAAACACAGTTGCTTACAGAAAATTTACAGGAAATTTAAAAAATAATAAATAAATAAAAAGGGCTTAAAATTAATAGATTAAAAATTGCTTGCCATAAGCAACAAGTAGAAATGATTTACAGCAGTGGTTCCCAAACTTTTTGTCTTCTGACCCACAAAATACCCATGGCAAAAACTTGTGACCCCAAATATTACTGGTCTGAGTACATGAACTTCGTTACTAACCCTAAAAACACAGGCTTTTTGACAATCTAAACAGCTT
>NW_013952795.1:318799-320120 GCF_001266775.1 Austrofundulus limnaeus
AACTAAGGCAAAAATGTAATTAATTCAGAAAATCTCTTCAGGACCCCACCTTGATGTTTCGGGACCCCACTTTGGGTCCCGACCCCAACTTTGGGAAACACTGATTTACAGGACTAACAGTGTGTTGGGTATCTGTTTACGTGTGGCAACACTGGACAGTTAGCTAAGAATTGTCAGATGGTACATGTGGCCTCATCTGTGCAGGGGGGGACATCATACCCACTGGTTGCTTGATACGTGTAGTACTCCTTCACATATTCTGAAATAGCACGGAGGTACCAGACACTACCATATGATGTTGGTGTCGGGAACTCGCATCAAATATATTTTGGAGTCATGAGTCTCATGTCTGGTTTCTGGTGGTGTGGGTTTGTGTGTATCAAGGATGAGTGGTGAGACGTGCGGTGAGTTCATTGGGCCGGTTTTCTGAGGAAAACCATGAAAGAGACAGATGACCAGAAAAATGGTGTACTGATCTGCGGAACACTTGTCCTGTGAACATGCCTGTACCACACGGATGGAGCAGAGACACTGAGTTGGGGCCAACATTCCAACCAGGTGGAGATCTGGGAGAACTTTGTCGAGCTGAGAGCAAAGACAATGTACCAGTGGAAAACTTTTTAACAAGAAACCCAGCTGAATCCTGTTTATTCGGGTATACCATTTTGAACAACACATATTTTTCCAACACTTGTGTTCATGTTAACTTGAAAGACTCAATCTCCCGTTCAACTCTTGTTTTGAATGAATGGATGTTTTTGTCGAAGTCATTTACTAGATTTGCCATTTACTATTGTCTGTCATCCAATCAGAAATTAGGAAATCAATCAACTGACATATATAATTAATAGTTCTTGAAACGTGTATGAATTATCATTTGTTCTTTTTTGTGTTTTTTTTTCCACACAGAGACACATGAGAGACAGCAGGATTGACAGAGCTGTGGGAGTTGGCAAGAAGATTGTCAGCTTGTTTTCACATAGCTGGAAAAGACAGCGGGCACTTCAAGCTGCACAAGAGGAGCTTGGATTTCCTCAACATAAACTGGAGACTGAATCCCCTACACGATGGGGATTCAGCGGTTTCTTGAACAAGAAAAGGCAATAACACAGGTCTTGGCTCTGAAAGGTCAACCAGGCATTTTTGTGCCAGACCAAAAAATGTCTCAGGAAGGATTCAGCTCTTAGATGACATCGAATGGCCAGAATTACAGAGAAATGCTTTTTCTCCACCAGCAAGGACAATAAAGCAGCGACAGGCTGTAATCAAAACAACTGATAACAGCCAGAGAAATGAAGCAGTGTTTCTTCAAAACAGATTC
>NW_013952795.1:322219-324296 GCF_001266775.1 Austrofundulus limnaeus
AGGTCACATGACCTGGAAGCTATTAAAGAAAAACCCTCAATTTTGGCGAAAAATATTCCTAAAAAATGGAAAATTATTTAAAATGGAAATCAAATGTCTGTGCCTCAACTATAGAAACTAGTAGAATTATTTTAAAGTGATTTTGAGTCAACAGGTCATATGACCTGGAAGCTATTGAATAAAAACCTTCAATTTTGACAAAAAATTAATGAAAAATGGAAATTACCTAAAAATCTAAAACAAATGACTGTGCCTCATCTTTACAAACTAGTATAATTACTTCAAAGTGATTTTGAATCAATGGGTCACATGACCTGGAAGCTATTGAAGAAAAACACTCAATTTAGACATAAAAAATTCCTAAAAAATGGAAATTGGCTAAAACTGTCTGTGCCTCATCTATAGGGACTATTAGTATTATTTCAAAGTGATTTTGACTCATTAGAACACATGACCTGGAAGCTATTGAATAAAAACCCTCAATTTTGACAAAAGAAATTAGTAAAAAATGGAAATTGGCTAAAAATGGAAAACAAATGACAGTGCCTTATCTATAGAGACTAGTAGAATTATTTCAAAGTGATTTTGAGTCAACAAGTCATATGACCTGGAAGCTATTGAATAAAAACCCTCAATTTTGATGAAAAAAATTCCTAAAAAATGGAAAATGGCTAAAAATGGAAATCAAATGTCTGTGCCTCATCTATTCAGACTAGTAGAACAATTTCAAAGTGATTTTGAATCAATAGGTCACATGACCTGGAAGCTATTGAATAAAAACACTCAATTTTGACCCAAATAATTCCTAAAAAATGGAAAATTATTTAAAATGGGAAACAAATGTCTGTGTCTCATCTTTACAAACTAGTATAATTATTTCAAAGTAATTTTGAATCAATAGGTCACATGAACTGGAAGCTATTGTAGAAAAACACTCAATTTCGACAAAAAAATTYCTAAATAATGGAAATTTGCTAAAAATGGAAAACAAATGTCTGTGCCTCAACTATAAGGACTGTTAGAATTATTTCAAAGTTATTCTGAGTCATTAGGTCCCATGACCTGGAAGCTATTGAGTAAAAACACTCAATTTTGACCCAAAAAATTCCTAAAAAAAATGGAAAATTATTTAAAATGGAAAACAAATGACTGTGCCTTATCTAAATAGACTAGCAGAACAATTTCAAAGTGATTTTGAGTCAACAAGTCACATGACCTGGAAGCTATTGAATAAAAACACTCAATTTTGACCCAAAAAATTCCTAAAAATGGAAAATTATTTAAAATGGGAAACATATGTCTGTGTCTCATCTATACAGACTAGTAGAACAATTTCAAAGTGATTTTGAATCAATAGATCACATGACCTGGACACTATTGAATAAAAACCCTCAATTTTGACGAAAAAAATTAATAAAAAAAGGAAATTGGCTAAAAATAGAAAACAAATGATTGTGCCTCATCTTTACAAACTAGTATAATTATTTCAAAGTCATTTTGAATCAATAGGTCACATGAACTGGAAGCTATTGTAGAAAAACACTCAATTTCGACAAAAAAATTCCTAAATAATGGATATTTCCTAAAAATGGAAAACAAATGTCTGTGCCTCATCTATAGGGACTATTAGAATTATTTCAAAGTGATTCTGAGTCATTAGGTCACATGACCTGGAAGCTATTGAATAAAAACCCTCAATTTTGATGAAAAAAATTCCTAAAAAATGGAAGATTATTTAAAATGGAAAACAAATGTCTGTGCCTCATCTATAGGGACTATTAGAATTATTTCAAAGTGATTCTGAGTCATTAGGTCACATGACCTGGAAGCTATTGAAAAAAAAAACCCTCAAGTTTGACCCAAAAAATTCCTAAAAAATGGAAAATTATTTAAAATTGAAATCAAATGTGTGTGCCTCATCTTTACAGACTAGTAGAAGTATTTAAAAGTGATTTTGAATCAATAGTTCACATGACCTGGAAGCTATTGAATAAAAACCCTCAATTTTGACCCAAAAAATTCCTAAAAAATGGAAAAATATTTAAAATGGAAAACAAATGTCTGTGCCTCATCTATA
>NW_013952795.1:325520-326658 GCF_001266775.1 Austrofundulus limnaeus
AGGCAGGCAGGCAGGCAGGCAGGCAGGCAGGCAGGCGGGCGGGCAGGCAGGCAGGCAGGCAGGAAGGCAGGAATCGCCCTTTGAGGCGATTCTGGTCCACCATCCGGCGTCTCAGGGGGTAGGGTGGGGGGAGTGTTTAGCTACTAACACTGTTTATGGTGGGGATGGACTCATGGTGGATTCACACCGAACGCGTTTTGAGCTGCAGGAGCTGCCAGTTTACATGCAAAGTCTATGGCCAATGCATCAACAGCCCTAGTGACATCATCAGTCTGTTTCTTGAAAGTTTAAACAAGCAAAGTGTAAACTTTAAACAGTTCAATCCTTCTGCTACTCACTAGCATTTCCGGCGAACCACCTAGAACCACCTTGTGGGATCAGCTCCTCGTCTGGGATGTGCAGTAGTTCCTGAATGCAAAAGATTTTCATTTATTCAGTCTATTGTTTGTCATTCTACCATGTCTTTCCAGGCAGACGCTGGTTACAGARGTTTTCCTCAATCAACTTTTTTAGTAAAGCCTTTTTTCTACCATCGAGTTTCTCTGTGAAACGGTATCCTATTCCAGGAAGTAATGCTATGCTTAAACATGCCAAAGACGCACCTACAAGGAATGCTGAAACTACTGCCATGTCTCTTGTGTTAAACTGTGAACGAAATGCCTTAAGTCAAATGTGGGGGGTCTATTTATAAACTCTGGTTGATGACATCACAGGAAGCTGTGATGTCATCACAGGAAGCTGTGATGTCATCAGGAAAWTAATTCCTGCCTTGATGACATCATCAAGTTTGCAGTGGAAAGGCAGGGATTCTTTTCAGAGGGACCATTAAAAACCAAGCACGGCACAGCAAAACTAAAATCATAACAGAAATTAAATTATGTTGTAAAATGAGCGTTTGAGAATTATGCCAATATAAAAGCTAAGAATTTACCAACAGAAAATTCTGTTGTTTTACAGGTATTACATGACGTCCATAAACCAGAAACAAATTAGATTTTTACATTTTTAATGTGTTCTGTATTTTTACACATGGAATGTCATAAATTATCCTAATATTGGGACTAGAACCACCTTGTGGGATCAGCTCCTCCTCTGGGCTGTGTCTCCAAACCGAGCTTCCTCATGACAGAATGTTAGC
>NW_013952795.1:328328-337951 GCF_001266775.1 Austrofundulus limnaeus
TGCGCGTACGCGCACGGGGGTACCCATCTGCGATAGCCTTAGAGGGCGGAGCTTACACGAAATAGAATCTGATCTGTTGAAATCAGCACAGTTCAAGATGGCCGCCACAGCTGATGGATCTTTACCAAGTTAAATTATGTAGCAGCAGCTAACTGGTTCCTGAAAAGACTTTATTTTATTGTGTAAAGATGAAATCTGCTCTGAMGTTTCAGAGGAAGCCAGATGAAAGTCCGGTGAAGGAAGCCGACARGAAGCGAGCCAAGCAGGACGACTGTCAGGAGCCGCACACCAACGGGGTCCACCATATGAAACCATATGTTTCCTGTTTGTTTGCAAATGTAACCTAATAAAGACTGTTGGACCTTCAATCAGAAGTCTTATTCAGCTTCTGCTTCTGAAAGTTTAAATAACGGCTCAGTAAAAATATTCTGCTAAACCTAATCAATCATATTAGGTTGGTGCTGAAAACTTTAGGTTAAGGAATTAACCCCAGTTCTCTGAAACATGAGTGAGGTATCTCACTTTGGGACACGCCCTCAGCCTGTCCCCCCAGAAGCTCTTTTTCATTACTCCAGTCCCTTGACTGGCAGAAAAGTGACGTCAGCTCCGGGAGGAGGGACCTTCTCCCAGTATAAAGGCTGACGTTGCGTAGGTGATCTTCAGTCTAGTCAGCACACCTCTTCCTCGCTCCAGGCAAGGAGGGTGATCTGGTGAGATACCTCACTCATGTTTCAGAGAACTGGGGTTAATTCCTTAACCTAAAGTTCTCTTTCAACATTCGTTTCGGTATCTCACTATGGGATATGGCGACTCCCGTATTGCCAYATAAGCTTACTCGAAGACCAACAGATGTATCCTGCATTTATTCAGACTTGGATCCCACACCCAGAACTGTGTGAGCCAGGGTGGGTACTGTCACATCCAGTCTATAGAATCTAGTGAAGGTGTGAGGGGTCGCCCAACAGGCAGCATCACAAATACCCTGAAACAATGCCCAGGATGAGGCCATACCACAAGTAGAGTGGGCTCGCAGACCTGCAGGGGTTGTAAGTCCTCTGGACTCATAAGCCATAGTAATAGCCCCGACTATCCAATGTGAAAGGCGCTGCTTCATCAGGGGTTTACCCTTGTGTGGTGGAGACAAAGACACAAACAGCTGTTCCGATCTGCGAAAAGCTGTGGTTTTCTCCACATAGGTCCACAGGGCCCGTACTGGGCAGAGCCTATGTAACTGTTCATGCTCCTGAGAGGAGAATGGTGGCGGGTAAAATGCCATTAACTCAAGGGGACTACATGGTAGGGCTGAGTTAACAACCTTTGGTGTGAAAGTAGGTTTGGGMTTTAATAAAACCTTAGAATCCTCACCGATAAACTGCATGCAGGATGGGTTCACTGAAAAGGCCTGAATGTCGCTCACACGTTTGTCAGAAACCAGGGCGACCAACAAAGCTGTCTTAAATGAGAGCACTTTAAGTTCAGCCCGTTCCAATGGTTCAAAGGGTGCCTGTGACWAAGTCCCATGAAGGGGTGAGGCTTCTGGACACTGGTCGGAGCCYCCGTGCCCCTTTCATGAACTGGCACACCAGTGGGTGTTGCCCTACTGTTTTCTCCCTAAAGACTACATGGCAAGCCGAAATGGCTGCCAAGTAGACTTTAACAGTTGAAAAGGCTAAGCCTTTATCCAACAGCTCCTGTAGAACATCAAAATGACCGACACAGAGCTCTGCATTGCATTTACCATGTTTTATCACACCAATACTCAAACACATGCCATTTCCCATCATAAGCGCTGCGTGTTGAGACTGCTCTAGCACTTTGAATAGTGTCGATAACGTTCTGGGGAAGCCCACTGGCTGCTAGATTTGATTTATCCTCTCACAGGCCAGGCCCATAGAGCCATGTGCCCTGGGTGAGGGTGAAATGTTTCTRCGCGTGCCTGTGTTAGGAAATCCCTGCGGAGAGGGAGCCTCCACGGCTCGCCATYTAGTGACTGGAAAATTTCTGCTATCCAGTGTTTTCCTGGCCAGCGGGGGGCTATCAGAATGAGTGAGTGTTTCCCCTCCCGCACTCTGGCAATGGTGGGAACAATCAGTTCTAGTGGTGGGAAAGCATACAGTAGAACCGACGGCCACTTGTGTGCTAGTGCATCCAGTCCTAGTGGGGCACCCCCCTCGGTCAGGGAGAAAAACCTTGGACATTGGGTGTTCTCCTCTGATGCAAAGAGGTCCACCTCCGCTTGGCTGTACCTTTCCCATATTTGGGTTATGGCCGCGCGGTGGAGTTTCCACTCTTTGTAGCGGGGACTGCCTCTCGACAGCAGGTCTGCACCCCTGTTCATTACCCCTGGCARGTGAATAGCTCTCAGTGACAGTAGGTGTGAACTGGCTCAGACTATCAGGCTGTGTGCCAGCGTGTGTAAATCAAACGAGCGCAGACCCCCCTGTCTGATGATATAGGCAACCACCGTTGTGTTGTCTGTCCTGACCAAAACATAGTGCCCTCTTATAAAAGGCAGAAAATGTTTTAGAGCCAGTGTCACAGCCAGGAGTTCCAGAWAATTTATGTGGCCCTCTGAATTTGGGAGGTCCACACGTCGTTTGCCATCATGCCTTCGTGTGTGGCTCCCCAACCAGTTAATGAMGCATCTGTTGTGATGACCTTCCTTGTTAGGATGGTTCCCATGGTAACGCCMGTGTTCAGGAATGTAGGGTGCTTCCATGGACTCAGGGCGTGTACACACGTCTGGGTTACTAGCACCTTTCGGTGGGCGTGGCGTAATGYACTCAGATTGAGTGACGCCACCCACCATCGAAACGGCCGCATGTGTAAACGGCCGAATGTGATGACCGCTAGCGCTGATGCCATCAGACCTAGTAGCCTGTGGCACAGCCGGAGTTTCACATGTYCGCCTRTGKGAAACAGTGCCAGACACGCCCGGAAAGCTTTTATACATTCCAGTGTGAGGCGCGCTCTGAACTCGTTTGAGTTCAGGGACAGCCCAATAAAGGTGATTGTTTGTACTGGGGTTAAGCTGCTCTTTTCCCAGTTTATTGTGAAACCCAGGGCTGTCAGATGTGATAAAAGCATCTCTGCGTGGGACTTGAGTTCCCCTGGAGACTGAGACGCCAATGAGACTGAGATCAGCCAATCGTCTATATACGTCGCTAGACGTACTCCTTTTTCCCTCAGAGGTGTGACTGCAGCCTCGGTGCATTTCACAAACACGCATGGGCTCAGTGAGAGGCCAAACGGGAGTACGAGATATTCATATGTTTTCCCCTGAAACGCGTATCTGAGGTATTTCTGTGAGGATGGTAAATAGGGATGTGAAAATATGCATCTTTTAAATCTACGGATATAAACCAGTTTCCTTGACGCACAAACTTTATCAGAGCTGCGTGTGTCATCATCCTGAACGTATACCATCTCAGCTATGTGTGCAGAGCTTGCAGGTCTAATATTGGTCGCAGGCCCCCTCCTCTTTTCGGGACGAGGAAATACCTGGAGAAGAAGCCGTCTTTGCTCTGCTCCTGTGGGACCAGTCGGATGGCTCCTTTGTTCTGCAGAGAGATTATTCCCTCCTGCAAAATGCGTGCATGTTCTCCCTGGGCTTGAGAGTGTATTATGCCTCTGAGCTGGGGTGGGCTTGTTCCAAATTGGAGCCTGTAACRTTTGGATACAGTCTTTATTACCCAATCTGATGTCCCACATGCTTTCCATAGTTGGATTTTTCCTGCTAGTGGGCCAGGGAGTGTTTCTGTAAAAACACTGTCTCGGGATGCGGTAGACCGGCCGGGCCGCTGCCTGAGTGAACGTCTGGCGTGGTGCCGTGGGTGGAGGAGGCTGCGCTCGTCTAGGCAGACACAGTTTAAGCGCCTCATCTTCTCTCTTTTTCTCCTCACAGCGTTTTTGCATGGTTGCCAAGGTGGGGCCGAACAAGCCCTTCGGGTCAATCGGAGCGTCGAGGAGTTGGTTTTTCTCTTTTTGAGACAGGCTAGAGAGGTTTAGCCACCTAGCTCTCTCCTGGGTGATCATCAGAGCCATCGCTCTCTCTGAAGCCTGAACCACGCTTCTGTGGAGACYCAGGCAGAGGTCTGTCACTATGCACAGCTCGTCCCACAGATCTGCTGTCGGTCTGTCGTCCTGCAGTTCCGCTTGGTAAGTGAGGAGAAGAGATGATGCATTCAGGGCCTTCACTGATGCTGCTGCCACCTTGTAGCTTTTTTCATTTAAAGCTGACTGAAAAGAATCGGCCTTAAACGGGAGGGTGGGTCCCGCCGTTGTTATGGTCGGTTTCTGTGACGGATGCAGGTGAAAATCCAGCAGTGGTTCTAACGGAGGCAGATGTGAAAAACCGCTGTTTTCCATGCCGGTCCAGTCCAGCGCTGACCCTCCCAGGACGGGGTTTTTGGTGGTGAAAGGATTACTCCAGGACRGGGTGGCTTCCTCAACGCATTCCGGAAAAACCGGCAGCAGTTGTCTGACTGAAGATTTGGCTCTTGGGAGCCTCTTCCCCTCATATCGGGACGTGGTGGTCTCCGTGGGGGTTTCCGGCCATGCAATGCCCAGCTTTGCAGCTGCTCTTTTGCAGACATCGTGCAGYTCCAGTGCAGTCGAGTTTGGTGAGTCACCGCGGGCGTCGCTCATTTCCGCGGGCTATGCAGCCAGCGGAATGGAGAAAACTTCGCCGTCCTGCTCGTAGTCGTCAGAACTGAGACTAACAGATTCCGCCTCGGAGTCAGTTTCCGTGCTAATTAGGTTACTGAAAACCGGGAGGTCCGTCTCGTCTTGCTCCGGGCCCAGCAGTGGGGCAACAGAATCGAGCTGGTCGCTCCAGCTGGCTCCGGTTGGTGGGGGCTCTTCCTCGTTGTTCGCCGCGAGTTCTACCGGTGGCGGGGGTTTGGTTACTCCTAGCACCGGGTCAACATCTGACAGGCTAGCTTGGCGCACCAGTCTGCTTCGGCGAGATTTGACGGAGAGCACATAGTGCTCGCAGTTAGCAGGTGACACTAACGCGTCCTGGGCATGTTGCAGCCCCAGACATGAAGCGCAGACAGAGTGGGTATCTGCCCCAGCAATTACGTTGCCGCATGTGCAGGTTCTAGTCGGTGGCTTAGCCCTGTCCATGGCGAGTACAGGTGGAAGCGTCCCGACGTGTTTCGCTCAGAAAATTGCACCAAAAGGGGAAGCTGGTTTGGTGACCAGTTGCGATTGCTGCTGTTTGATGATAGGCCAGCGAAAGAAAAACTCAGATAACCAAAATACAGTTATTGAAGAGCGTTCGGCGACCGAGTWGTTAGCTCTCTCTGTGAACAGTTAAGCTAGCTCAATAATAGCTGTATGGTCATCTGAGAGTTGCTTCTGGGAGCGAGAAGAGGTGTMAGACTGAAGATCACCTACGCAACGTCAGCCTTTATACTGGGAGGAGGTCCCTCCTCCCGGAGCTGACATCACGTTTCTGCCAGTRAAAGGACTGGAGTAATGAAAAAGAGCTTCTGGGGGTACAGGCTGTGGGCGTGTCCCATAGTGAGATACCGAAACGAATGTTGAAAGAGAACCAAAGCTTTATGTCATGTTCTTAGTTTTCAAAGTTAAAGACTGAGGAGCAAAAAAAACTGACCTCAGTTTTAAACTAGAGGAAACCAGGTGCTGCTCGTCACCTGCCCAAAACCCACAGTGAAGCACGGTGGTGGCAGCAGCATGCTGAGGGGTTTGAACAGGAGGACCCAGGGTTCTCCTTCCAACAGGACACTGACCCAGGAGGAGGAGCCTAAGGACCAACAGGACACTGACCCAGGAGGAGGAGCTTAAGGACCAACAGGACACTGACCCAGGAGGAGGAGCTTAAGGACCAACAGGACACTGACCCAGGAAGAGGAGTTTCACGACCAACAGGACAGAAGGGGTTATCTGCGGAATCAAAGTGGGCGTGTCACAATAGTTGGCGTGTCAAAAGCATAAACACTGTGGGCTACGAGGCCTACATGACAGTTTCCTTAGACCCTGCTTGACCTATATACAGCCTGACCCTGACCCCAACACTAAGGTTAACCAGGTAACCCAAGTAGGGTTCTCCAGAAAGTGGTGCCGTACAGTAACGCCCTTTTTTTGCAAAGTCCGTCAAATCAGGTGTGTCGCTTTAGAATCGCCTTTCCTTGTGACACGCCCACTCGTTGGCACAGAGACCCCTACTTGAACAGGGCACTGATCCAGGAGGAGGAGCGTAAGGACCAACAGGACACTGATCCAGGAGGAGGAGCTTAAGGACCAGCAGGACACTGATCCAGGAGGAGGAGCCTAAGGACCAACAGGACACTGATCCAGGAGGAGGAGCTTAAGGACCAGCAGGACACTGACCCAGGAGGAGGAGCCTAAGGACCAACAGGAGACTTGAATAGTGGTGTTTTGATTCTGTCGACAAAAGTTTTGTGTCGTTGAGCACATTTTTAATGTCAGGTAGAAGTTACGTAATTCAACCTGAAAATGGCTGCACACCCACCTGGACTGATCTTAGATCTGAAGAACAGGGGAAAAAAACGCCACTGATGATGCAGAAATTAAGAAACTAACATTCAGTTTTGTTTTCTACTGAAGTGGCAAAAAAAAAAAAAAAGATCTGAAGAATCATAATACAAAGTAACGAAACTCCAAAATATGAATCAATTTGTTTTTTTATGACCTTGAGATTTTCTCTCAAGTTTGAGCCTTTATGAATTAAACCCGACTGATAAACTACATTAACCTGATTCCAACAACAGCCTCAAAAATGATCAATAAAAGTGGGTGATAGGAATTTTGATTATCGAAGCAATATTAAGTAAATACTGGACTAGTATCACAAATACAGATACTTTTCATTGTGTTTTTTGTCTATAGTTAATTTTAGGGAAATAAAATGTTTTGTGAAAACTAATTACCTTCAAGCAGCTCAAAATAAAGAAATGTCAACACACARAAAAACCTTCTCATTGCACACAGGCACGAGGAAAAATAACTGCTGACTTTGTCTCATATGTGAAAAATAGTGTAAAAGTGTAAAATAATCGACTCAGTCATGCTTGTATCAATCCGATACTTATCATGGAATCTAGTGTTYATACCGGTTGATGAAAACAGCCTCAGTCCAGTGTGAACTGTAAAGTTTGATATAAACAGTGATGCTTGTGAGCAACATAAAGCTCATGTGAATTAAAGAGCGTAAAAAGTGTTGCATCAGCAGATTAAATCAGAACGACTCACCTGTGATGACTCCTTATGTGTGAACAGACACAAAGTGTTCTGCTCTGATCAAACACTTGATGTGCAGACTAATTTAAAAARGACGATTTCATCAATGAGCCTCAGACCTACCTCCTGAGTGCCTCTGTGTTTACAGAAATGATGTAATTATATTACACAGGTATAGAGTTGAAAACACCTCGGATACAGGTGGTGGTTGACTTTCAGGGGGAGGAGCCTGAAAATGCATAAACATGATCAAAGACGGACCTGCTGCTACAGCTCAGGACTAATTTACAAACATGTTAAATGACGCCTCAATAACCGTTTTACTAATTTAATGTGTAAACAAATTATTATTTAACCTGGATTATTAAGTATTTAGACCGAGAAAGGAAAGATTCACTAAAGAGGAAATCTATTTTTAGCTCAAACTAAACTTCTGTGACTGTGGGAAACTGAAATGAGAACAAAGTGCCTTTTTTTTTCACATTTTTATATTAAAGGAACATAGTTTTCTTAAGATGTAACCWAATGTTTATTCTAAAGAGCCAATAAGGTGATTAAATACTGGCAGGAAGCTAAAAAAAAAACAGATTTTCGAATGAGAATTTCCCCTCAGCAACCAAAGAGTTTAAATGTTTCTGGTTCTCAGGTCCAAACCAAAGCTACAAAAATAAAAGTGGGCTCAGGTGAAACAGCACAGTAGTCAGAGTCATAGTGAACTGGATCAGCTTGTCAGGAACAAACTTTTATTAATATCATTAATAATGTGTCATCGGCATCATCAATGAAATGAGTTAGTCTGTTTAAAGCAGAATCAAGTGTGCATTCATTGCCCTTCTTTTCTGGATGAACACTTCAGTTCCATAAAGCCAGGAAAAAACAAAAAAGGAGGGTGGGGGTGGGGGGGGGTCAGAGGTCAAAGACTGCAGTGAAGGAGGAAACGCAGGGAAAATGACGTCTGGCAGAGCAGGAATCTCCTCCTTCACTGGGATATGATTGGTTTTTCCCTTGTGCAAGAACCAAGAAAATAAAAATAAAAATCAAGAAACTCAAATTGGTGCCCTAAAAATCAAAGAAGAAGAAAGAAGAGGAGAGGGGGCGGGGCTGCTTCTGCTGGGATGTGGTGTTGGCCGTTCTGTTCTTGGGTTTTTGTTCCATAAAGCCATGTTAGGATTTGATGCAGTCCTCGTCGTCTGAAGTCTGGCTGCTGCTACTGGTTTCGGACTCGGAGCCCTCCTCGTCGTGCGCCTCCGCCACACTCCTCCAGGGGGTGAAGTGGAGGGTCACGCCCCGCGTCCTCGGGAGAAACCCGTTTCTTTGAACGCCGTTCTTCTTAAGCTGTGGGGACGGGTAAAGCTTGGGTTAGTTACATCCAGAGCTAAGGGACCATAGCTGGGCTAAAGGCCCGACACACACTGGATGAGCCCCGGCTCCTCAACCTGACTCAACTCCAACCCTGGATTAAACCAGAGGGACGAGTGATTACATCTTATTAACCTTTCTTCCTCCATCGCTCCCTCCCTTTGGGAGGGTTTTGCCTCCAGCTCCAGCCGTGCAGAACCTCAACCACATCCAGGCTTCCTCCTCAACCAGGTCTGCCCATAATGAGAGCTTCCTCAGTGTCAGAGTGTAACTTTACTTAAAGCACTTCCAGCTGGCTGTGTTGTGAGGTTGTAGACTTAGAGTGAGACAAATCGAAMCACACCGGTAGATATGACCTCACAGAGTTCACAACGCTGTCCTGAAACCTCAGATCATTGATATATATTATTGGATTGGGCGTCACGTGACCTGGACGTGCTTCACAAGGGGGATTTTTATGCARTGAGCTAATGCTAACGCTAATCATTGAAATCAATGAGCAGAATGTAGCGCGGTGCAAACAAATGTTTTATAAACATACAAATGGTACAAATACTTTACTATAAACTGCAAAAATTGTTATAACATGTTTACAAGAGCTAAAAGGGTTGTTTTACAGGTAAATATTACTCATATTTAACCAACGGCTTCAATGTTCATGTTTAACCTTTTTTAAAATAGATTTTATCTGTTGTCAAATATATTATTTACTGATATTTAACATGTAAACATGGATTTTTTTGGACTGTTGACTAGTTAGACTGCATATAAATTCAGAAATGATGTAAACTCGCTAATGACAGACACTAATGTAATGATTGAGCATCATAAACAAACTAATTGTCAGACAGGCCGGTTTATTCAGATATTTTCTACATCCAGTATTTATGTTTTTCAACATTTCCAAAGAAAAAGGAGAAAGAAAAAGTGTGCCAGCTGTGGGTCGGCTTCAGATACAGCCTGCATCATTGTGAAACTGAAGCATAATTCTTTCAGGGTTTCCCCTACCATCATACAGACCCCACCCCCTGTCACTG
>NW_013952795.1:340547-342697 GCF_001266775.1 Austrofundulus limnaeus
TCATGTCTCCTGCCTGGATCTGTTATTATCTCGCTCTAAAGACGGAGGAGTGTCAGAGGTTAGCTCGTTTCAACTGCATTTTACGACATGGTCTCATTTCCGGACTCAGGCATTTTGTGAATGAAGCCGATATTTCGGTTAAAACACATAAGTAAAAATATTTATCCGAGTATAGTACTACCCCCCAACTTTATGGATGATTTTATGAATTTAATTTTACGTATTATACTTGAATAAATACGGTAATAAATATATGTATGAATATCCAGCTGGTCAGAACTCATTGATTTGTATGAAAACAACGCAAAATACTTATTTTAAGCCACTGTTTTAATCATTTAAAGTATTTATTTTAAATGTCCATAACTATAAAATTCATAATTTCCTCAGCTTTATTTTGAACCATAGTGTGTAAAAATCGAGCAAGAAATAAGGAAGTTATAAAAGTTTTTCATCAGGAAGACGTCTCARAGTCCATTGACCTCCATTCATTTTGTTGAGGCTCCTCAATGCACAACAGAGCTCCAATGTGTGCACGTCAATGTAGCAACGCCCAATCCAGTAATACATATCAATGTCTCAGATCCTCAGACTGTCTACCTCCAGCTGTCTTTATGTTGTCATCCAGTGTGAGGGGGCGGGGTCTAAAATACACCAACATGTCTCTGTTCTGTGAGACCTCACCTGTTCAGTTTTAGTCTGGAACTCTCTCAGCTCGTCCTCGGTCAGAGGCTGGAAGTTGTCGTCGTTTTCTGGGTACTCCTGCCAGCCCATGGCCTTCAGCAACCTGCAGGATTCTCTGCTCAGCTCAGTGTGCACGTGACGGGGATGAACATGAGAGACGGGTTTTTTCAGCTGCGTCTTACCTGTGCTCTGCCTCCAGGGAGCTGGACAGGTGCTCGATGTCCGAGTCGCTGGGGGAATAGGAGAGACCGTTCTCGTGGCACACCTCCTCGCTGTAGGCTTTGGGCTCTGGGGTGCTGCCTTCGCCCTGAGAAACGTCACCARGTGTCGTCAAAAAACACTCCCAGAAAACAACTACTTAAAGTGATCCTGTGAAGGCGGACCGCACCTCTCCTGATGTCCCCGGGCTGCTGCTGGTCGTCATCTCTCCGGTGCCCTCGTCCTTCAGAGCTCGCAGGAACTCGCTCTTACGATCCGGGCCGCGGCGCATCAGCTTCAGCCTGGATGGAGCGATGTCTATGGGAGGAGTCGTGCTGGAGGGGAGCTGCAGGTTTCAGCAGAAACAGACAGACATTTATTATGTTTATCAAAACAAATGAATGTAGAATGTGTACATTGATTAGGGATGCTACCAAAAAACTGTATTTTTTCAGTACTGGTTCCACATGATGAATTTTGACCGGATAAATAAGCTCCAGAATTAACGGTAAAGGAATAGTGACATGACAAATGCAGACATGGCACATCAGAAGAAGCTCTGTTGCCTCTCTCCCCTCACTCTGAGCTCTCCTCAACACGGAGGGGAGGAGGAGCTGCTAGCAACACAGGCTGTTAGCAACCCACTACCCGCATGCGCAGAAAAAGACGTGACGTCTCATTCGTTCAGCGCAGTGTTTACAGGAGTAGCCTATGGAAGCTAGTTGTTAGCATGTTGATTCTGAACTCTGTGCAGTCAGAGCTGATTAAAAAATTATCTGACCTGCTCGTTTAGTTCAGTGTTTATATCTGAACCTGCCTCTGCCCGGAGGCTCCGGTAAAGCCTTTATTTTTGGAACGTAGCGTCATGTTTAAACTAAAGTATAGATTGAGTAACTTTAGCAGTGACCGCTTGACGTCACTATCACATTTTTCTGTGGATTATCAGTCAGCAAGGATATCATGGAAAAATTAAGACAAAAAGATGAAGCAACTGAATTTCTGCTCTGTGTCTGAAGACAGGATTTACATCATGACTCCAGGTTAGTGCAGTTAAATGTCAATTAACGAATAAGTGGCTTTATTGTATTTTATTTTATTTACAGTAAAAGCATTGCATATTCATAGTTTGTTTTTGTTTAGCGTTTCCCCACCAATAACCAAGCACACCACACAGACAATTTCAGCCATGTAGTTATTTATTTATTCTAAATAACACCAGATCATATTGAGAGCTATTTTTGCAGTTGTTCCTCCACATCCACCTCTCT
>NW_013952795.1:344064-345848 GCF_001266775.1 Austrofundulus limnaeus
CCTCCATGCTGTCACAGACCCGTGTACGGTACGGGCGGGACTCAGTCGTGATATTTAAGTCTATGGGTTAAGCTCGTTTTGTTTGTTGTTCTGGACTGACCTCTTTCTGGGGGGGGTGCTGGGGTGCGCTGACTGTGGTGCTGGGTTTGGCTGCAGAAACGGGGCTGGTGAAAACTGAATCCCGGCCTGGCATGTGAAGACCAGGCTTTGTGATCTCTCTCCCTCCAGATTTCCACTGGGTACTCTGGAAGACAGACATGTGTTAGAGAGAGAGGCTGACTCTGTCACAGCTGTGCTGCTAAACAAGGTTATAACAGCTTTACAGTTTTCATCATAGCTTAGTTTTATTCAGATGTGACATTTTTTATTTTAATTCAGTTAGTTTTAATTAGTTTTTAGCATGGATTTGCTAATTTTTATTAGTTATTATTGTTTTTTAAAGTGCCTGTGACATGCTATCCTTCAAATACAAAAAGTCAAAGAAAGCATCATTATACTTAAGAAAATTGTCATAGTACACATGATTTTACACATTTTGTCACATGACTGGCCGATTTTCTTTTAAATTTGGCTCAGCCGAAGTGAAACAGGAAGTGACATCAAAGGGGAACTCATTAAAATAAAATCGTTGGTCTCTGTTTATTAAAACAAAATATTTAAACTTTAACTCTTCTTCGTCTCTCTTTGATAGCGACTAAAAATAATCTAAAGAAGCATCAGATTCTTCTCTACAGTCTGTTGTTAGCTTTTGTAACAACACTGTTTATATGCAGACATTTCCCTTTGACATCACTTCCTGTTTCTTCACAGGCAAATATCTCAACAACCGTTCATCTCAGCGACGTGAAGTTTGTTTTGCAATATGTTATCAATGTTATCTTTTCAAAAATGCATTCATGTTTATTACAAAAGAATTGATGTCACAGGCACTTTAAAGCTTAGTTTTAGTTTAGTTTTATTAGTTTTTTGTAGTTTGAATAAACATATTTGCCAACGCAACCTCCAGCTAGAAGTGTTCCTGTGAGTTAACTAACCAACAGCTGATCATCAGTCAAAGCAGTCTATTATAGCAACACCTTAAAATAATCCTGTAATTCAGATATGCCATCAAAGGACATGGACAATTGTTTTAAGAAGGTAACAATAGTTGTRTAGATCCTGGTGCTACCTGGCTGGACTGCAGCTTGTTTTTCATGGGAGCTACTAAGAGAAGCTGCTTGTCAAGAAATCAGTTAATTAGTCCCTTGAGAAGTATTCCACCTGTTCTATTACCTGTTTCCACAACAAGACGCTTTTAATTTTCTCAGTGATATTCAAAGAAAACCCAAATCAGACTTTACTATTTTCTCCCAACTTTTGTTGTCATTTTACAGGTGAAGTTACGGACCATGATGTGCCGTAAGCTGCCCACAGCTAATGTGAAACGTCTCAATTTATAGAAGAAAATAAAGATTAGTTTAATCAGTCCACACGCCTCAAAATAAACTGACAAACATTAAAACTAAGGATATTCTATCTATTATTTCAGTTAGTTTTAGTTTTGTAAAAAGATTATAGTTTTAGTTATCGATTTTTCATTTTATTACAGTTTTTATTTATTTCAGTAGTATTACCGTATTTATTTGTGTAGAATACGATCTCATGTATAATAGGACCCCCCTTTTTTAGCTTAAAAAGCATAAAAAATTTAATCCTCAAACGACCTCCAATTTCATACAGACTGCAAGATTTTTCAGTCTTTGCAGTCTTCATTTCAGTAAAATGATCATTGGACTGTTCATTTT
>NW_013952795.1:346036-349707 GCF_001266775.1 Austrofundulus limnaeus
GTTTTTTACATTTCAGTTTTGGTCATTTAGTTAGTTTTAGTTAACTAAAACGTTTTTTACATTTCAGTTTTGGTCATTTAGTTAGTTTTAGTTAACTAAAATGTTTTTTACATTTCAGTTTTGGTCATTTAGTTAGTTTTAGTTAACTAAAACGTTTTTTACATTTCAGTTTTGGTTATTTAGTTAGTTTTAGTTAACTAAAACGTTTTTTACATTTCAGTTTTGGTTATTTAGTTAGTTTTAGTTAACTGTAATAACTCTGCAGCTGAAGCAACAGGACAGATTCCTACTTTGGTGGGGGCCACGGCAGGCTTTGGGACCAGGTTTTTGTAGACGCTGGAGCCCGTGATGGGAGCTTTGCTGCCGTTGGTGGGCAAGGCGCCCGCAGTGGCAAACCCAGCAGAGAAGGCGGAGCCTGTGTCGTCCTTGGTCACCTTCTTGATGACCAGCATTTTGGACACCATCTGTTTGCCACTGGGGGGATTTTCTGCACAGACGAGGACAGAGGAGCTGTTAGCGAGGGCCAGGAGAGGACGCAGACCTTTAAAACCAATTCATCAGGAATGGAAAGTCTTACCCCACACCCCAGCATGGGGAGCCACTGCTCGCACCTGAGTCCCAGGCTTTCCAGTTGTTTCAGGGTTGAGGGAGGGCTGGAGAGCCAAACAGTTTCCAGATGTTAAATCATTTTTATTTGTAAAACTAAACAAAGCAGAAAGTCGTCAGCAACTCACAAAGTCCTCCTCCACAAACTTCAGCTTGTCGTCCTTGCTGTCTTTGCGTTCCTCGTTGGGGAACTTGTCCTGGTACGAGGTTCCCTTGCGGGGATGGAAGTTGCCGTTGCGCTGCCTGTGCCCCCCCTGCCTGTCCCTGTCGGCCCCGCTCCGTTTGGGGTGGCGTCCCTGGTGGTGGTGGCCGTCCTGGGCGCTGCGGGGAGCTCCGTGCCAGCTGGGTGTTTCCTTCCAACAGGAACTCCCTGCCAGTCCACCGTGCCCGCCTTTGGCCACCCCCGAGTCCACAGAGTCATGCCTCAGAAGCAGCGACGGCTGCTGCCACCCGTCACCTTGGAAACAAGCAGGTTAGTTTGGTAAACAGGACAGAAAAGACTGCTTTGATGTTTTAACGAAGACCGTTCAAGGGTTTAAAGAAAGTCACTGATCTTAGAAGAAAAGAAAAACAGTCTTAAACTCAACCAAAGGTTTGTTCCTTTGTTGTTGTTCCTTTCCAAAGGTTCCTTTGCAGATTTTTAACCACAGAGTCAAACGAATCATCAGCTACAACCAAAATACCTGACAAAGCTTTAGAAACCAGCTCTCAGGTTCTGGGGTTCTTGAAATCTCTTCATGTCGTATATTTTCTTAAAGCTTGGAGTGATTTAAGGGCTGGGCGATAAATCATTTTAATCGATTAATTTGAATTTGCCATTTATAAAGATTTAATTTTGGAAAATCTGGATTTTTTTTCCCACCAGTGCTCTCTTTGGGGCTTCTGTATTTCAGAGGTCACCCCACCTGTCCCTCCAGACACTTGGTACACGACATGACAACACGGCAGCTAGCAAAGAGGACCTACTTCTCAAAAAAGGCACTGTTTCTTCAGTTTTCTGGAACTGGTTAGGTTTTACAACCTCAGATTTGGAGCAACAAACACCCCACTGCAAAATCTGTTTGAGGCTCTTGCTACAAAAAACAGGAGTACAACAAATTTGTTTCAACACCTGAAACAGAGGTACTCTGTTAGGTGGGAAACAAATCAATTAAAATCGAAAATCGTATCTGGGATGAAAAAAAAATCAGGAGATATTTATTTGGGCCATATCGCCCAGCCCTATGTGGTTTTACTTCAGCTCCGCTGGTTCTCAACCATTCATAACAAATATCACCTCAGTAAATACAGGGCTGGGCGATATGAGGAAAATCTTACATCACAATATTTTTTGGCTATATCACGATACACGATATATATCAAAATACCGCCAAAATCAATGAAAAAAAAATTAAAAATTGATCAAAGAAACTTGAATCTGAACAAATTTAAATGTCTTATTTTAACCATCAGTTTCTCACACAAGGTTTTTAATAATGGAATTATTGCCACTGTCTTTTTGGTGTCTACACTCTAGKTCAGGCGTGTCAAAATCAGGTCCTCGAGGGCCACTATCCTGCATGTTTACCCTGTTCCTCTGCTCCAACACACCTGATTCAGTCTGCAGAAGCCTGTTAATCATCCAGTCATGAAAATCAGGTGTGGTTGAGCAGGGAAACACGACAACATGCTGGATATGGTGGCCCTCGAGAACCAGAGTTTCACACCTGTGCTCTAGATCTTTAATAAACTCAAAAATAATGGACCGTAGCAGCAAAAATGTACAGTACATCAAGCAAAAGGAAAAAAAATAAATAAAAATTGAAACTTTAAAAAGGTGCTCTAATGCTTTTAACATAAAAAATGTAAAATCAAAACACWTGATAGCTTTAAAATACAAAAACAAAAGTATAAACAGTGACCATAAAATGGACTGACSCAGAACGGCATGTTTTACAAATTACCGTATTTTGTTCTACGTCCTCTTTATGAAATCCAAACCACTGCCAGATTATTAATCCAGTGCTGTTTCTCTTTGGAACTAGTTCATCGGAGTTGTCTTCAGTTTTAGTATCATTCACATGCTCACCCAAATTTCCTGCTACAGCTATGTTCTCCCTACGCACGCATGCTCCTCTCTTTGTCCAGAAGGGAGSGGGCTAGTGATGTGTTCAGGTGTGTCGGAAAAGCAAAACTTGCAGGGWRGCAGCTTATTGTTTGCATGATGATTTATACTCGATGGTTACAATGAAGCCATTTTAACCATCGTATATTGAAAAACTCGGGATACATCGAGTCTATTTGATACATCGCCCACCCCTAGTACCACCTCAGTAAATCCTCAGACATTAAAAACAGAGCGGATCCAGGAGGTGAAGTATCTGTTCACTGTGATGATGTCACAGCTCACCTGCAGCCTGACCAACGTGTAAATATAATCTCCTCACTTCAWCTTTTAAATGTTTGTCAACATGGATTAAAACCTGTTTCTGAGGTTTGCTGCCTGCGATCAGATTTAACTTCTCATAATTTAACACAACAATGGTTCAACTGACAGATCAACTCTTTATGGCAGGGCTATTCAACTGGCGGCCCGCGGGCCACATCAGGCCCGCCAGTGACTAAAGTTCAATTGGTTCATTCATGTATTAAGCCCAAACCCAGTTTTCTACTTTAATTACTGAGTTARTTTAGTTAAACATAGATGTGTGAAATCTGCAGAAACGTCAGCATGGTGGCTAGAAGCTGGTAAAAACCATTTCCATGAACGTTTAAAACAGTTAAAACTACAAGAAATTGAATATAAAACTATGAAAGTGAAAATAAAATTGGTTTAAAAATTTGGCAAGTCAGAGATGTCAAAATATTCTTTGTGTCAAATACAAGGCATCGTGTGTTATTTTCCTTTTTGATATTGTTTTATTATCACTACACTTGTTACATATGAATCTGTATGTTATACCCATAATTAAATGCAGCAAAATAAACTATTTCAAAGCTAAGAGATCTTTGTAATACTTGGTTTAGTTACACAATGGGCCTCATGCAAGAACATGTTCGTATTCTTATCCTAAATTTCTCTTACT
>NW_013952795.1:350527-352253 GCF_001266775.1 Austrofundulus limnaeus
CTCCTGGATAGAGTGAATTTAATTGTGGTTGGATGAGAAGTATAAATATATACCATTCTGACGTCCTATTAGCTTCTACACAACCCATCTAATGCACGGCGTTAGAAAAAATATTTTTTGAGAAGTCACCTCACAATAAATGCCATTTTGTAAAATCTAACTGCTCACTTTTACTCAGTACTTTTACTTTTAATACTTAAGTAGATTTTGTGTCAGAAATTTACTTTGATACTTAAGTACAAAAAATAGCAGCTACTTTAAGACTTTAACTCAAGTAATATTTTTAGAGAAGACTAACTTTTACCAAAGTATTTTTATGATAAGATACTTGTACTTTTACTCAAGTATCACTTTGAGGTACTTTATACAACACTGGTGTAAAGATGCTTTCTTGACTTTTTGTATTTGAAGGATAGGTATGTCACAGGCACTTTAATTGCTGGATGTTCGGCCCCTGTGCTGTTGGCCTGCAGTAACTGTGGCCCCCGGAGAAACTTAGTTGAATAGCCCTGCTTTATGGCTTTAGAGCTTCAGTTAGGATCTTTATCTAAATACGTCTGATAACTGAGTTACACCCAACAACCACCTGCAGCTCCACAGCTGCACTCTCTGAATAACACCAGCCTTTTTCTCCTTCTGCATGGAGTTAAACCCTGTCAGTCTGAGCAGGCYTCTCATTGGTCAGCTGTTACCTGCCGGAGCGCGCAGGGAGCCGTTGTTGAAGAAACCATCAGAGGAGTTGTGGCGGCGGCGGCTCACAGCGGGTCGGCCGTCTCTGTGGTGGTGAGGCTCACCTTGCTTGTCAAGGTTGGCAGCAGGGGACTGCAGGGGGACAAGGAGGGAGGGGCYGTAATTAAAGTCAAACCTTAATGAGCTTACATGTGCCTTTACTGTCAACTTCCTGTTTCAAACACTCCCGTCCTACTGACACCTGGTTCACACCTCTGAATTACATCAAATTATTCTGAGATTCAGAGAAAAACATGAGAGAAAACACGTTCAGCCAGTCCTGCTGAACGGATTACACAATCTGAATTCAATAAAACTTTATTGAGCAGATATTTCTCCAGAGTATTGAGCCGTCTGTCCCTTCTTACAAACAACACCAGCTCTTGATAAGGAACAGTCAGGTCTTTTGTATTCAAATAATAAAACCTGTAAGCTCTGCTCGGAGATTAAAAGTCAGGTGTTTTTGTCTCTCAGTTTACTGTAAACGTGTTTTTGTTGCCTCTAACAGCCACCTTGAAAGACAGGATTTCCCACAACAATTCTAAACATTTCAGTAAATTTCTCCAGAAGGATTTCTCTGACCCTTAACCAGAGCCGGCTCCTTATCTCAGCCTCTCACTTATCAGAGAACACGTTTGACATCAACACCGCGTTCAGTCCGCTGAACAACCGTTTCCTCCTGAAACTCCTGCAGGGAGAGTGGGAGGTGAGGATGGAGACGACATTCTTCAGACATTTTTTAACCCAAACAAAGTATTTTTACTGATTAAACCTCCATTTATGACCTTAAATTCTTTAATGTCAGTGAGGAATAAAGGRTTATTTAAATTGGATATGTGCTAGTTAGCTAGGAACCATAAACTAGAACTAACCATTTGTTTATCAGTTCTGTCTTAAAGGGATCCCTGATTAGTTGTAACATTAGACTTTATTTGGTAAACATATATTTAAACTGTAAAATAAAGACTGTAAAAATACTGTAGGCTGTTTAAGTTTT
>NW_013952795.1:353174-355883 GCF_001266775.1 Austrofundulus limnaeus
CAAATAAAGTCTAATGTTACAACTAATCATGGATCCCTTTAAAGAAAATATTTTTCTTCAACTGATCATATTACACCACCACATTACCACCAGCATGTGCTTTAATTTTATATTTTAAATTTTTTATTACAGGGAGGTTTTTTTTACAACTCAAAATAACTTAAGAATGCCTTTTTTAATTTGCCAGTCTGATAGATTTCTCCGTTAATATGGGATTATATACAGGGTTTCAGCTCATGCAGTCATTTAATACTTTTTATTTTTCATATTTGATTATTTATTCAACAACATTTATGACTGTAATGCTCCGTCACAGTTTGGCTTTAAATATAATCAAGCTTAGCACAACTGGAAAGACAAAACTCATCGCTATAATCAGTGGTGGAGCCATGGTGTAACCAGCCATTTCTGTAACACCGAATAGAAAAGTAAAACCTAAATGCAGTGCTTTAAATTGGTTTATGACTAGATATTAGTTTTTATTTATTTATTTAAGATTCAGCTAATGCAATTGAAATAGCTGATTTTTTCATTTTCTGTAATTAAAAAGGAAAAAAAGCTGCACACTTCTAATAAATACTAATAATATTTCTGTTGATCATCATTCTGTGTTCAAAAGCCCCACCTTCCCAGAGTCAATACTCTGAGGGAAACACTGAAATGAGAAAAACCTTTGCATCTATCCTAAAACATTAAAATAAACTGTTGTAGCGGACACCTTTCAGTGGATCCCTGCAGACGTTCCTCACCATAAAGATACAGATAAGATGCTTCCAGTAGAAAATTTTAAAATTCCAACTTCGACCTGTTGGACAAACTTTTCATAAGTTGTCTAAAATGTCAGAGTGTGACAGGGCKTTTAAAGCAACAAATGTCTTATTGTCTGCTGACCTGTCCAGGGATGTTTGTTAAACCAAAAATCTGAACAAATTTGAAGGACAGATGCACTTCAGTAAAAGGTATAAGACTGTAGAATAATCTGGAAAATGTTTATAAAAGCATTGGATCAATTACAGAAATATGAAATTGTTTAATTTGTATTTGTATGAGTTACTGTTTGAGGAGTTGAATTTTTCGTTTTGTTTTATTATTTGGTTTATTGTTGTTTGAAATTAATAGATTTTTTTGTAAATAGGAGCAGATATAAGATTTTTTCCTTCTGCTGCTCTTTCATTGTATTTGATTTGTTGTATGTAATGTTTTGCGTTTTGTTTTTTTAAAATGAAATGAATAAATACTATAATAATGCTCCCGTACCTTGGCAGGCTGGGGTGTGGAGAAGTTAAGCCAGGCAGGAACAAAGTCATGCTGCGCCATTTAGGTCCAGTGTTTCCGGTCAGTGGATCGAGGCATCAAACCTCATGGCCAGGATCTAAAACAGATTAAAAAAAACAGCAACATCAGTAATATTTAAATTTAACTCTTTACAGATCAGAAAAATGAAACCAGACTCAAGGTTTTTCAGTTTCTACAACCACAACTATCAAACAAAGTTAGGCAGAATGCAATGACTTTCARAAACCCACATTATATTCACAATAGAACAGAGTAAATATATTAAATATTTAAATTAAGAAATGATATCATTTATGGGGATGGGAAGATTCTTGTTATTTTATGGCAGTAACACATCTCAAAAGTTTAAAGAGGAAAAACTCAAAATTAGAGAGCTACAAATAAGAACCAGAATTTTATAAAGAATTAAAGTGTCAACAGGCTGAAAAGAGGCCTGGGTATAAAAAGAGTTTAAAATAATCTGCCTGAAGTAAAAACAGTCTGAGAAACACAAGTGGAATTATTTCAGAATAATGTTCATCAATRAAATACTGTGAAGCCTTTGAACTATCATCTCTATCTTATAATCTCAACAACAGATTAGAAGAATCTGTAGGTTGTTTTGTTTGAGCTTACAGTTCACCGTCATCCATCCTGCTTAAAGCTCTATCACACAATAAAAAGAAACCACATCCAGAAGAGCTGCAGTCGTCTTTGAACCAACGATCATTTCAAACAGTCTGAGACAAAGCAGCGAACTGTTCTGTGGCCTGTTGTGAGCATGCGCTTTAAAAGGCTGCCTCTCTGATGATAGAAGGGTGCATCAGAGCTTTATAGTTTAGTTTTATTTAGTTGTAACAGTTTTTCTTTTAACTCGGTAAGTTGTAATTAGTTTTTAGCATGGATTTGCTCGTTTTTATTAGTTATTATTCCTTTTTAATGCTTGGTTTAGTTTAGTTTTAATTAGTTCTAGTATTAGTGGGGTTTGTTGTAGTTTGAATAAACATATTTGCCAATGTATCCTCCATCTTGAAGTGATCCTGCAAGTTAACAAACCAACAGATTTTTGATCATCAGTCAAAGCAGTCCGTTATAAAAAGCCTTCCTAAAATAATCCTGTAATTCAGACATGCCATCAAAGGACATGGACAATTGTTTTAAGAAGGTAACAATAGTTGTTTAGATCCTGGTGCTACCTGGCTGGACTGCAGCTTGTTTTTCATGGGAGCTACTAAGAGAAGCTGCTTGTCAAGAAATCAGTTAATTAGTCCCTTGAGAAGTATTCCACCTGTTCTATTACCTGTTTCCACAACAAGACGCTTTTAATTTTCTCACAGTCATATTCAAATAAAACCCAAATTGGACTTTACTACTTTCTCCCAACTTTTGTTGTCATTTTACAGGTGAAGTTACAGACCATGATGTGCTGTAAGC
>NW_013952795.1:356510-360322 GCF_001266775.1 Austrofundulus limnaeus
ACGGCAGCCATTACAGACGAACATGTTTGTTGTTGTTCAGGCAGCGGCTCGGTCACACGCTAATGTCATTAGTTCATTATCATTACTAAGGTTCGGGACTGTTTTTTCCCCCTTTTTTTCACATCATGTCTCCTGCCTGGATCTGTTATTATCTCGCTCTGAAGCACGGAGGAGTGTCAGAGGTGAGCTCGTTTCAACTGCATTTCACAACGTGGTCTCATTTCCGGACTCAATAATTTTGCCGATATTTCAGTTAAAGTACACAAGTAAAAATATTTTTCTGAGTATAATACTACCCCCCAACTTTATGGGTGATTTTATGGATTAAATTTTACGTATTAAATAAATATGGTATTATTATTATTAATAGCATTATTTAGTTAGTTTTAGTCAACTATATATAATAACCCTGCTTCTGGCAAGACTCCATCAGTTCAGAGCGGTGTATACAAGTTTCTAAACATTTGCTCTCTARAAGAAAAAGTTTGTCCAACAGTAAAGATGTCTAAGATAAAAATAGAATTTTAAAATAATCTACTGGAAGCCTCTTTTGCACCTATATATACTATAATGCTAAAAATTAGATTAAATATGTAGCTGATTTGAGTAAAATAGTCATAACAACATTTTCATAAGTTGTCTAAAACGTTATAGTGTGACAGGGTCTTCAGGTCTTTTTCAGGGAAGCTCTTGCACATTTCAGCAAGACATTGTTAAACACAAACTGCCTCTAAGAGCAGAGGTGTCAAGTAACTAAATACAAAATACTTTGTTACTTTACTTAAGTAGTAATTTTGGTTATTTATACTTTAGTGGAGTAATTATTTTTCAGCCTACTTTTTACTACTACTTCTTACATTTTAATTCAATTATCTGTACTTTCTACTCCTTTTAAAAATGCAAAAAAGTATTTCATTTATATTTATATTTAACTTTGACTTTAAAAAATTTAATAAACACAAATCTGTCCAGATAAATGAAGCCCATGGATAGAGTGAATTTGATTGTGGTTGATGAGAAGTGTAAATATAAACCACTCTGACATCCTATTGGATTGAACTCACTCCATCACACCTGTGTGACACAAATCACATCACACTCCAGCAGGACAGACTGTAGCACAGTGATTCCCAACCAGGGGTACAACTACCCCTTGAGTTACGCCAGCATATTACGGGGGTACGTGGAAAAATTTCCCAGGTGCTCAAAAAAATAAGTAAAAATCACAAAGCAGAAATTATGGATTTGACACAAAATGGAAWCCAGTATAAAAAGCAGAATCTCACAGAATTTGCTCATTTGGGTGAGTTTCTGATGTATTTTGGACGTTGCTGTTTTCTGCACCTGCCATTACCTGGTTTACTTATTTAATTGCTTATTCACTTTCAAGGCAACATTTTTATCTTTATCTCTTCTTTGAAAAGAATAAAATGCCTGAGAATTAAACGTTCAAGGGGGTTAAATAAATAATTTTCATTTAATAAWCAGTTGTTGTACATTATAGTTTTGCAGAATCATCATTTCGTTTGACTGAAGGGGTACTTTTACTTTTGTTTTGTTACTTTTAAAACCTAAAAATGATACTTTTACTTCTCTTCTTTAAAGTTTAACACAGTTACTTGTTACAAATTAAATCTGTGAACTCATCATGAAAGGAGTTGTTTATGTGCTCTAAAATAATGAAGTGTTGAATTTACTCAACTAAATCGTATCAACTATTTCCACTAAACCTAGTAGAGTAAATCTGAAGTGAAATACATATTTTATTTTAAATAAATTGACCAATTTAAATCAACTTGCATTTGTGGAGCCTGTTTGGTTCTATAAGTTTAACAGGTTTTTTTGTTAGAGAGCGTGGAAAAGTACTTTTACTTCTACTTTCCTAGTTTTTGTGAACAGTTTTATGACTTTTACTTATGTAGTTTTCTCATCAGTGACATTTACTTTTTACCAAGTACTTTATAGACCTCTGGAATTAAGTCCTATAATCAGCAGAAAACAAAGCTGCAGCTGTCAGCCAGCCTGTGTGGAGATCTCGTGGAGCTAAATACATTAATAAAACATTTTTGCAAAAAGTCTATGCAATAAATTATGAATGGCTTATTGCTCTGATAAACGTGTAAACACAGAAAGCAGAAAACGAACATCTCCGCCCACAAACTGTTCACGAGTGACCACAGTTCGACACAGGAAGGTCAGTGAGGTGAAACCTGAAATTTACCCCAGAGTCTGTGGCTCTGAAGTCCTCTGCCTCCTCTCCTGGTCCGGCTCGGTTCCTCAGGCCTGCTGGCGCTGATCACGGGGAGCGTGCACCGACAGATGGGGAGCAGCACACGGAAAAACCCCCACGCCGCCTCCACCGGAACGGCRCCTTTCTCCAGAGGAAGACCCCTTCTCAAAACGTTAGCTGGAATGATCTGGAAWTCAGAAAGCTAGCCGCACAGGAAGTGGATTTTTGGAAGAAGCACGATGATCTATGATTGGATGATGATCCTTTTTGAATCAAACTCAAGCAGTCCTCCTGATGATGTCACCTCTCGTTAATTCTAATGATTCCAGGTCTTTTCTTTATATATATATTTAGTAGCTAGCACACTGATTCCTTCAGGGYTTTGGAAGCATCATGAAAAAGTCTCAAAACCTGATTGAACTTGCTGATGATTGGCAAAAATGATTTGATGCGAGAAGTGATTTGTCCCAGTGGTGATGAAAAGTCGATCCCGTCTTTATTTTCACAARGAGCAAAAAGTCTGTGGACGCTGTCCGGCCTGGAGCATGGACAGCAGCCGTGAAGCAGTCCCACCAGCGAGAGGAAGAGACGGGCGATGTCCTGCCACCGTGTGCCAGTACACTTCTGAGCTGATGTCTACCGAATCATTTTCAGATCAAATTAAATGCATGCAGGAAAAAAATAATAAATAAAAAAACGAATTGTTAGACAGTCTTTTACTGGCAGCAGAGGTCYCTTGAAACTAGTGTTCACCTCATCAAACTGGTGAAAAGACTGTCTTAGTTTGAAAAAAATAAAGAGCAAAAAGTTCAAAGTCACATGACAAGAAGGGAAGTAAAGCCCGATGTTACATCGCTGTCATTTTCAGTTCAGGTTAGTGAAACAGAGCCGAGGGATGCATCATAATGACATTTCTGTCTCTGCTGGTTAGACAATCACATCTGTGAGACGCCCATTTAATGAGCTTTGATTTTCTGATTGGAGCAGGAAGAGAGTTTAGCTCTGATTTCATAGAGGTCAAAGGTCAAAGAGCCGTCTCAAGTGGCACAAAGCAAAATCCCAAAAACAAACTCTGACCACAACTTGATCAACTTTTATCTGATTGGAGAAAAAAAAAGAATATTAGAAGAAAAAAGCATGCATCCAGTAAAAGTTGTGAGGTGGATCTTCTCTTCTTTATATTTAGCTATTTTTGGGCCCACAGGAAGTTCCAGTGCAGGTTTCACTTGTTTTGCTGACTGTTCGCAGGTYTGTGCTCCACGGCAAACTGAATCTGCAAGAAAACAAAAATAACATTCATTTAGGAGAGAAAAAAATAACAATTTTTGAGCACATCTTTTCAAACTAAAACAGTATATTCGATACATCTGATGTAGGGCTGCCACAAACTATTATTTTTATAATCGATTAATCACCGATTATTTATTCGATTAGTCAACTAATCGGATCATACGTTAATTGAATATAAAACATACAGCTTATCACGTCAGAATGCAGCTGCTATTATATAACCATGGTTAGATTTTAGCTATATGCTAACTAAAAATAGTTGCTGTGGAAGGTAAGTTCTGCTCTGCAGATA
>NW_013952795.1:360332-362846 GCF_001266775.1 Austrofundulus limnaeus
ACATTAACGACCACAGAAAATAACGGACTTATTATATTTCCCTGTGGTGTCCCATTTTCTATATTTATACTCTGAATATTCCTTCCCTATACTCACTTGTTTTTCTCTTCTTTATAAAAAATTCTTAATCCACCTAAACATACGGTCATTTATACCCATTCATCTAATTTTTAATAATAACCCATCACTCCACATATCATGTGCTCTCTCTAAATCAAAAAATACTGCTACAACACTCTTTATTCACTTGAGTAGGGCTGCCACAAACGATTATTTTAATAATCGATTAATCACAGATTAATTATCCGATTAGTCAACTAATCGGATCATACGTTAATTGAATATAAAACATAGAGCTTATCACGTCAGAATGCAGCTGCTATTATATAACCATGGTTAGATTTTAGCTATATGCTAACTAAAAATAATTGCTGTGGAAGGTAAGATATTACACAGGTTTCTCTTTCATTTTCTTAAAATGATCCCACACTTTGAGCTCCGTTGTCAGGCAGCCATGATACCAGAGCCTGTCTGTATAATGTCTTGTGACGTCCACGGTCTACCCCAGTTACCACTACTGTGCATGTGTGTCAAGGACAGAAAGGCAGATGTGGCAGTGGAAGGTGTCAAAGCAGTTTGGAGAGAAAAACAAAGAAAGAAAAAAGAAAACTATTAATCGATTATTAAATTAGTCATCGATTATTTTAATAATCGATTAGTCATCGACTAATCAACTAATCGTGGCAGCCCTAAGATGTGAAGAAAAACAACTTTATGAAGGAAGAAATAATCTGTTTTAAGTTTTTTAAACTATAACTTAGTGCTGGAAGTTAAATCATAAAGAAGACGAATAAAACACAAACAAAACACCTTTGAATCAGCAAGTCTACAATAACCCTGAAGTAAGGCTGCCATGATCAGTCAACTAGTCACGATTATTGTCAACTATTAAAATCGTCAACTAATTTAATAGTTGATGCCTGGTTTTTTTTTTTATTGTTTTTCTCTCKAAACTGCTGCGGCACCTTCCACTGCCACATCTGCCTTTCTGTCCACAAASATGCACAGTAGTGGTAATTAGGGCTGCCACGATCAATTATTTTTATAGTTGACTAATTGGTGATTAGTCGACTATAAAAAAAAACAAAGTTAGAAAAAAATGACTCATCGACAAATTAGTTGTTGATGATTTTAATAGTTGACAAAGTGACTAGTCGACTAATCTTGGCAGCGCTACCCTGAAGTTGTATCAATGGCTTTTATATTTTGCTGGACTCTCCCTGCAGAATCACCAGAGGGGTTTGAGTACCCCTGTGATCCTGGGGGCTATCTTGTRTGGGACATCAGTCACTGGTAGGGTCTCCCATGGTAAACAAGTCTCAGAGGAGGGGTCAGACTAAGAGCAATTTAAAACCCTTGATGGAGGTGGCAACGTGAGCATCAGGAAACCATCATCTACAAAGGAAAAACCAGGACACCTCCCTTAGGCTGAACCCCAGAAGTCAAGGTGCCTTGACTTTTGGGGTTCAGCTGGGCCAAACCCAAAACAGAGATATGATAACACCTCCATGGAGGCCCACCACCTGCGAGGAGGACCCCCAAGGTCAGGTGCCACGCAATCCTGGTAGCATATAGTCCCTGTCTGTGCTGATTCCTGTCAGCATGAATTAGCTCTAGAGACGTGAACGTCACCTCACTGGGTGGTAAAGAAGGGCAGCTTGTATAGTTGGGCTCACTTCTACGTCCTTGGGCTTTGGAACTTGTGGAGAGGGGCAGGACTCTCTCTCCTACTCTGGAATTGTCCAGAGAGATGAATGAGGTTTTTGGCAGGTGTGGGGACACTCACAAGCCCCCAGCTGATGCCTCAGTGTTGGAGTTTCCCTCTGTGGTGGKTCTCTGCAGCCTCAGGAGGGAAGGTTGACTGTTGTTTGTACCAACGCACCAAACATCAGATTACTCGACCTTGAAATCTCTGAACTGATTCCTGGATGGGATGCCATCTGGTGATTCTGCTCTACTAATTGACTTTAATGCCCATTAGGGCAACGACAGAGTTTTCTGGAAAGGGGGTGAGTGGGAGGAACATCCAAGTAACCCAAAACTGACTCTTCTGCAAGGTATGGGTACCAAACACCATGTTTGAGCACTGGGTTGTTCACAGGTGTACTTGGTACCAGGCCACCTTTGGCCAAAGACTGATTATAAATTTTGTAATCATGCCATCTMACATGCGGCTCTATGCCTTGGACACTCGGGTGAACTGGGAACATCTGGTGCAGTCCCCTGACCTTAAAGGGATCCCCGATTAGGGCTGCCACGATTAATCGACTAATCGACGACTAATCGATTATTAAAATAATTGATGACTAATTTAATAATCAATTAATCGTTTTATTTTTTTTTCTCTCCAAACTGCTTTGACACCTTCCACTGCCACATCTGCCTTTCTGTCCTTGACACACATGCACAGTAGTGGTAACTGGGGTAGGCCGTGGACGTCACAAGACATTATAC
>NW_013952795.1:365049-368909 GCF_001266775.1 Austrofundulus limnaeus
CGCACACACACGCACGCACACACACACACGCACAATGGTATTCTCGCTAAACTATTACGTAACAACTCCTCATCAATGAGTTGGCTACAATGGTGCACCACACACATGTGAAACAAGGCACATGTGAAGGACCACGACACTCCGCACAGTTGGAGCGGTTAAACACGGACCCACACTGTAAACAAAACTAAACAAATGCTGCAGTAATTCAGTACAATAGTTACGCTGCACGCGCGTTTCGCCAAGCTAACTCGCTAAACGAAACGATTTAAGTGCGTCAAAACAATTTAAGAGATGCTCGTTGTGCGTCTCGCACAGTTAAGTCCGAACAACATTTAGGAGCGCCGCGTTAATACATTCAAACACCACTGCTAGCAAACTCTGCCTACTTCACTGATGTTTCATGTTAGCATAGCATTGCTAGCACGGAGCTGACYTTCCCCCCCAGCCTGTTAAGRCGCCCGTGAAAACTGACAAGTATTTGAAAGGAGGTCGTGCAGTTAGTGGGCTTAGCCAAGTAAATACCTATTTATTATTCTGAAATGGCTTAAAAACATCCATTCAAGCAACTGTCACCGACATACAATAAAGGTAAACAGACCTGCTTTGGCTGGAATAACAGAGTTTCAAAATGGCTACCTAGCAGCAGCAGCACACATTTATCAGTTTGCTAAGTGCTAGCGAGCTAACTTGCAGTGTTTATGACGATAGTGCGTACCTTCTTCAGAATGAGTCCGTTCCAAACAGAGAAGAATTGAGTAATGTATCGAATCCGCATACGCGAGCTAGATTACTCCTTTTCGTAACTCTAAACTTCTTCGACAACAGGACGTCTGTTTGTTTGGGTTTTAGGTGCGCTTACCACTGGCGCTGGCACTAAGGGATTCCAACAGCCTCAAACCGTGCTGCGTTCAAGAGCCGTGGTTATTATGTAACTTCGTATGGTTCAAACCTGTTCTTCGCTTATTTCTCTGGTGGCTGTGGCGCTTAAAATATACGTTATGATAATAAATAAGAATAAGCATGTGAGTATTATTATAAAGTGATATTTTGAAATGTTTTCAAAGCTTAGTTTAGGTAATCTTGAACGTAATGAATTGCTTTGAACGCAGCTCCGTACGTCAGTTTACGTAAAAGGCGTACTAGCGGATGTCAGATACCGAAAAGACAGGCATTTAATCGAGCAAAGATAAAATGGCAGCGTTAAAACGACCTCTAGTTTAGCTAGTCATTTGTTACTGTTGATTGTATTTTGTCGCGCCTGAAATTTTTTCTAAACCACAAAAGTAATTAAAGGCTGTCTTTTAGGTAAATGGAACAACTATTATTTGGTTGTTACGTATCATGACACGTTGAATGCTAGCTAGATGCTAACTTGTGCGTCTTTTTTGTTTTGATTTTAGGTAAAAATGATAAGATTTTCACCTGGAAGGATGAAAATGTCTGGGGTAAGATAACACAGCTTTTATACGGATATAATGTAAATGTGTTTTGTGTAGAAAAGCATATTTTTCCTGTGTGTACTTGTTATTTACCTTTTTTAGGACTGTCACTGTTTCAGGTATACATACCAGTAGTTCTTATGGAGACCAAAGACCAGTCCTAATATGGTTGAACTCCATTTTTGGGTTGGTGGTTATGTTAAGGACTAAGGTGAATTGAGTTTAGGGTAATGTATATGTATTGAGTTCCAGGTTAGACTATAGAAAGCAATGGAAGACAATGAACGGTCCTAATAAGGATAGAAATACAAACTGTGGTGAGTGAATATACAAACTGTGATTTCTCTGCTTGTGTGTGATTACTCTGGTTTTCAGGTTCCAGTGTGGCGATGTTTCCAGCAGAAAATCAGGACACCTTCGTACCCGTCGACAAACATTACGTACCTTCCCCGGCTGCGGTTTCCTTCTCAGTCCTCCCTCGTGTTTGTGCCACACGGACCAGCTTCCTCCACCAGGCTGCTGAGGGTCCAGTCTGTAAGCTGGGTGGCCTCACGTCTCTGCCATGGGGATCCACAAGACGTCTCACAAAAACAAGGCGGCGGAAAAGAAAGGTTGAGCATGAAGGCACTAATCAAGGCACCCAAACCGGCACTGTACCTCGGCCTTTCAGGGCTCATCCCCTTCCTGTCCGCCCCCCTCCTGATGGCYGCCTCACAGTCTTTCTATCCCGAAGTGGCGTTTGCTCAGATGTTGTATGGAGCCTCTGTAGTATCCTTCTTAGGAGGTGCCCGTTGGGGGTTTGCCATCCCTGCTGGAAGTCCCGCCGAACCAAACTGGATGAACCTGGGTAACAGCGTGGTGCTGCCGCTTCTGGCCTGGTTAGCGCTGCTCTGCAGGGACAACATCACTGAGGGGGTCCTGGTGGTCATCATGGGTCTGGGTCTGTCTCTGCATTATGACTTGATCTTGCTGCCTGGCTACCCTGCCTGGTTCAAAGCCCTGAGAACTCTCCTCACACTGGTGGCTACCTTCTCACTGGTGGCCACACTAGCACTAAAGAAAGTATACCCTGAGAAAAAAATTAAAAACAACTGACTTTGTAAAACAAACTATATGGTGRTAATAAAAACAAGTTTTTTTTAGTAAAATCATACAGGAAGTTTTTGTGTCTCACGAGTTATAGAATTTATTGTTACATAACGTATGTTGATGACAAGTAATATTAAAGGGGGAAAAGAGCAAAAAGAGAAACCAAGATCTTCAACAGGTTAAATGTTTAAAAGCAGTGTTGTATTAAGTACCTCAAAGTGATACTTGAGTAAAAGTACAAGTATCATTATAAAAATACTTTGGATAAAAGTTAAAGTCTTCTATAAAAATATTACTTGAGCAAAAGTCTTAAAGTATCTGATATTTTTTGAACTTAAGTATCAAAAGTAAATATCTGACAAAATCTACTTAAGTTTTAAAAGTAAAAGTATTGAGTAAAAGTGAGCTGGTAGATTTTCCTAAATTAAATTTATCGGGAGTTGACTTCTCCAAAAAACATTTTTTCTAATGGTGTGCAGCTGTGATGGGTTGTGTACAAAGTAATATGTTGTCACGTTGGTATTTATACTTCTCATCCAACCATAATTAAATTCACTCTTTCCAGGAGACACAATTTATCAAGATAGTATTTATTTTAAATAATAACTCGGAATAAAATAGGAGTAACAACTTTCTACTTCTTGTCTTTTTAAAAACTGTAAGGAGTAGAAAGTACAGATAATTGTGTAAAAATGTAATGAGTAAAAGTAAAAAGTATGCTGAAAAATAATTACTCAAGTAAAGTATAGATAACCAAAATTTCTACTTAAGTACAGTAACAAAGTATTTGTACTTACTTACTTTACAACGCTGTTTAAAAGTTTTTCTGGTAGAAAGACTGAAAATGATGTGAACCAGGAAGTTGAAGCAGAAGCGGGGTCCAGCTCCCCTGCTGGCTGGTTCTATTCATGTAATATGGTGTGATTTCAACTGGCAAACCTGAAAAAAAATGTGTGAAATTAATTAGTGATGAGAACAGGGAAAAGGTGGAAGAGAGGTGGAGCTACACAAAATCAGCCGTAACAAGGTAGGGTCCAAGTGTAAGTTACAAAGAAATGTGGTCATAAAACYTCCAGGATGTCAAGAACTTAGTGTCCACTGTCCGGAAAACAGGAAGTGAGGTAAAGAGGTGAAGAAGAGTCCAAGCAGGATGGAGATGGATAAAAGCTTCAGGAGTGATATGTGACAAAAGAGTGGCAGCAAAGGTCAAAGGAAAGGTTTACAAGGTCCTCATTCAGACCAGCTGTGTTGTAAGGTTTGAAGAAAGAGACAAGGATGGAAAGACAGGAGACAGAACTGGAAGTGTCAGAGATGAAGATGTTGAGGTTC
>NW_013952795.1:369061-374747 GCF_001266775.1 Austrofundulus limnaeus
CGAGGGACAGTGGGTATATTGGTTTGGACGTGTCCAGACGAGGGACAGTGTGTATATTGGTTTGGACGTGTCCAGAGGACGGACAGTGAGTATGTTGGTTTAGACATGTCCAGTGGGTATATTGGTTTGGACATGTCCAGTGGGTATATTGGTTTGGACGTGTCCAGAGGAGGGACAGTGAGTATGTTGGTTTGGACATATCCAATGGGTATATTGGTTTGGACATGTCCAGTGGGTATATTGGTTTGGACGTGTCCAGTGGGTATATTGGTTTGGACGTGTCCAGAGGAGGGACAGTGAGTATGTTGGTTTGGACGTGTCCAGTGGGTATATTGGTTTGGACGTGTCCAGTGGGTATATTGGTTTGGATGTGTCCAGTGGGTATACTGGTTTGGAAGTGTCCAGTGGGTATATTGGTTTGGACATGTCCAGTGGGTATATTGGTTTGGATGTGTCCAGTAGGTATATTGGTTTGGATGTGTCCAGTAGGTATATTTGTTTGGATGTGTCCAGTAGGTATATTTGTTTGGACGTGCCCAGTGGGTATATTGGTTATGACATTTCCAGTGGGTATATTGGTTTGGACATGTCCAGAGGAGGGACAGTGGGTATATTGGTTTGGATGTGTCCAGTGGGTATATTGGTGTGGACGTGTCCAGAGGGGGGACAGTGGGTATGTTGGTAAAAGGATGTTGGAGACAGAGAGATTATTGTCCCAAACTTTGCTCTGAAACCAGTTTTTGAAACAACTCTAAAGTTCTGAGATTAGAAGGAATATTTAAGTCATTAAAATATAAATCAATATTTTCCACAGGACTGTAGAGACAGAATCTGAAAACCAAACCCAGGCCACTTCACAGAAACACGTCCCCCTCAAGAGAATTTATTTATTGTTCATTTATTATTTATTGTACAAATGCACTGATTCATTTATCTAAACATTTCTGACAACAGAGGAAGCTTTAAAGATGCTGACATGATGCAATCATAAATTACAGCAGGMTGACGATGGTTACATCTTTCTTTAGAAACTAAATAAATAAAAAAGAGGGAATCGTTGAGGTTTTCATGAGATTTTCCTACAATAATTAAAAGGTTCAAGCATGACATTTGGTTCGTTTAGCAAAAAACATTAAATGAAACATAAATTTCAGAAAATCAAGCTAAAAATAAGCCAAACCATCAACAACAATTACAAACACACTGCAAATTTAAAAAAAGGGAATTAAAATTTTGTTTTAAACAGAAAAATGCATTTTAAAAAACAAATACAATAAAATGTCATGTAACTTTTATAAATGTTCCAAAATTTTCATTATTTTTTATTAATATATTGTACTTACTGACAACATTATCTGAATCCTTAAAGGGATTTTTCAGACATTTTGAAGTGTGGTTCTGTGGAAAAGTTATGAACAACAATATCTTACCTGTTGCAGATGATCTTTGACGAACCTCAGTTTAGAGAAACAGTTGACATATGACAGCTAACAGCTAGCTACTTAAACTGATTTATATGACTATCATTTGTCAGTTGAATGATGAGCTAATGGCTAGTCTGAGTCAAAATTTGATGTTAAAATATTGAGACATTTAAGCAAGTATTTTCTAGATCTTTAAATACCTTGCATGATATGATGGCTTACATCATTTGCTTATGAATTTTTAAAAAAAAACAGCAGCTAGCTGTATCATTTCCTGGGGTCACTTCTTACAGGAATAGCAGTGAAACGTGAAACAGAAAGTTTATAAAACAGCAATGAAGCTCAGAGGTCGTAGCTGCAGTCAGACTAGCTGTTAGCTCATCTGTTACTTTACTATTTATTGAGCTATCTACAACAGGTAAGATATTGATTATCTAAACACAAAACACCATTTCCAAGGAAGTTTTGTAATTTTATTTTACTAAATTGCTGCTGTGTATTTTTTTGTGTGTGCTTTTTTGTAACAGACATTATTCAGTTTTGTAGAAGTTTAACAAAGTAAGTGAAAGTCACTTACGACCCTTAGGTCGATGAAATGTTTATTCCAGGAGCCAKTGATAAAAGGAAACAGCTTAAGCAGAAACGATGGCAGTTTCACAAAATCCTCCAGTGAAGACACTACTGCTGTGCTGATAGCGACAAAATCATCAAGTTTACAGGAATGACACTGAAAACGGTCTCATTTGGTGCCGTTCGTCTGATACTTCGTCTTTGCTTGTAAAGAAGTAAAATAAATGTCTTGTTTTTTTGGACTGAAAATTAAGAAACAGACTTTTTTTTGGCACAAATTCATCAGAAGACTAACGTGAATAAATAACGCTGATCATAAAGTGACGTCTGTTTGAGACAGAAACACTCCTCGGCGTGTTTCTTAAGGTGCAGCTTCGTCTGGAGTTTGAGATGATTCAGGTGCTGATGCTGGTGTGGGTGGGCGGGGTCAGAGCACAGCCAGTCCGCCGTCACAGCGGCTGGTGATCATGTTACCCACCTCGGTCCACGTGTCCAGGTGGGGGTCGTAGATCTCCACAGAATCGATGGTCACCGGCGCAGAGAAGTCCCTGCTGGCGGCCCTTCCTCCCACCGCGTACAGCAGCCCGTTCACTGCCGACACCGAGGCGCCTGCGCGGGCCGTGGACATGGGCGCCACCTCCATCCATTTCTCCTGTGGAGAAAAACCACGTGTTTAAAGCAGGGGCGGACTGGCCATTGGGAGTACCGGGACTTTTCCCGCTGGGCCGGAGCATCACTGGGCCGGCACAGGCAGCGAAGAAAAAAAAGTTGTGTAGTTGCGCTCAATACCAGTAGATGGCGATAATGCACCAATTCATTGTTTACCAACCACCAACAAAGACTGAAGAAGAAAAGTTTGATGAAGAAGTAAGAAGAAGAAAACGAATAATAATAAAAATAAGAAGAGCAAAAATGGAGAATAAACATAAGGGAGAACAATAATTGAGAGAAAAGAAAAAAACATCTACAAGCAAATTCAGCCAAGTGTCAGAAACTGACATTTATTTTCTGCTCCTCATCCTCACTGGAACCTGAGTCTGGAGAACAACGTGACCGGGAGGASGATGGTAGTCATGTAGGTGGCTGTATTTGTCTCTAGTTTGCTAACTTTTAAAACAATGTATTTAGCTGTTAAATACATAAAGCCATTATCATGTGTGGACTAGGTCCAAACTGTGCTCAGTAGCTGATAATTTTAGGGGCGTCCGGGCATCTAACGGCCCCCTGTTCTGTTTTATGACTCCTGTCAGCTGCAACGTCTCAGGACATCATGTCAAAGCAGTCCAACAAGTTTTTTATTTTATTCTTTTACTCTGCATAAATTTTGTAAACTACCTAAGTGTTCGAGGGGCTGGGTGTATGTCAAAGAAACATCACAAACTGAACATTTCATGGTGAAAAATGTATTTTAGACTAACATGCCCCTCAGATGGACAGCTCCTGTTTGGTCTTCACTTTGGCCTTGGTTAAACCAGCTTTCCACACTCTCCAATCCAAGCAGCAAATATCTGTCTTCCACACAGAGTAAATTAACTTAAAACATATAAATGTTTTATTTGTTAGACTGTTTTATTTTTAAAAGACTATTTTATTCAAAAATATGATATTATTTAGATGGTTTCAGCTCATGTAATTATTTATTCTTCATATTTGATCATTTAATAAATTACATTTATCCCAGAAAAGCTGTATCACAGTATGGTCCTAAATAAAAACAAGTTTAGCAAATCAAGAACCTTGTTTTTTTGACTCTCTGCTTCAACCAAATCTGCTCCTACTGAAAGTCCCGCCCTGCTCTGCTCTGATTGGATAAAAAGGCTCTGGACATCGTCTGATTTGTTGAAGGCAGTGTACGTTTAATCCTTATATCAGGGTCCCGCTGTCAGGCTTTGTGAGCCCCGAACAATGATCCAGTTGTACCAGTACGACTGGATTTATTTTTATTTTTATTTTTAAAAGAAATCTGGTCGCACTCTAGAGCCCTGCTAGCTGTTGTTTTGACAGACAACCAGGTACAATCTRAGGTACGCAAGTGAGCTTTATGACGTTACATCTGGTGCGCTTTTTCCRTTTATGACCGCGCACCTGCGCACCGCTTATGTGCAACTCTGTTTATAAAACTGTGTTGCTTAAAATGTTTTAACATCAGTTTTAGAAATTTACATCATACATTGGCATTCTAAAAGATAAAAATCATAAATGTTTGTGGGTTTCACGAATAACTTTAACCACTTGGATTTTAATTTAATTAATTTAATTTAATGAATTAAGGTCTAATATACAATAACAGTAAATTAAAATGAAAAAAAAAATAGTTTAAATTCACACATTTCATGTGCTGTAAAAAGAAAATGATACCACATTAGATTACAATAATTTTATTTTTGGGGAATTAAATCAAAATGAGTCAAAAATGACCATATGGAACTCTGAGGGTCAATGTCTGTGAGCTAACTGCTGCTCTGCTATCTTTAATAACTTTACTAATTCCTCAACATTACATCCTTAGATATTGTACAGTGCCCTGAGATGACCTTTGTTGTTTCTGCCTCCACTATCGACCTCCAGCATTTGCAGACATCATCTGCCAGCCCGGACCTTGAATGGCCCAGTCAGGTACTACATTCCCAGGCCACTTTTTTTTTGCCCCAGTCCGCCCCTGGTTTAAAGTGCCCGTGACATCAAAATTTTAAAATAAACATGAATGTATTTTTGAAAAGACAACATTGATAGCATATTGTAAAAAAGATTTCATGCCACTGAGATGAACAGCTGTTGAGATATTCACATGTAAAAAAAACAGGAAGTGATGTCAAAGGGGAATGTCTGAATGTAAACAGAGRGTTGCTAAATGGCTAACAACACAGACTGTAGAGAAGAATCTGATGTTTCTTTAGATTATTTTAATCACTATCATAGAGAGATAAATCATAGTTCAAATATTGTTTCAATAAACAAAAACCAGGAAGTGTTCTTTCTCAAAGAGTTCCCCTTTGATGTCACTTCCTGTTTCACTTTAGCTGAGCAAAATTCAAAAGAAAATGTGCCAATTATGTGACATAAAGGGTCAAATCATGTGTATTATGCCAAGTTTCTTCAATATAAACACATTTTCTTTGATTTTTGTATTTCATGGATAAGCATGTCACAAGCACTTTAAAACCCACTCAAATCTGGAAGATTAAATTTAAAGTGAGCTAACCTCCTCAGGACAGAACTTCTCCACCGTCTCCAGTGCACCCAGCTCCTCGTTCCAGCCTCCCACTACGTAAATACAGTTGTTTAGGCAGGCCACGCCCACATAGGCCCGCCGTGAGAACATGATGGGCAGAGCGCTCCATCGGCGGGAGATGGGGTCGTAAACTTCAGCTGAACGCAGCTCCACCCCTTCATCACTGATCCCCCCGATAACGTAAATTAATCCTGGGAAGAAAAAAAAACAACTGGGTTCAGTTTATTTTTTACTGATTAATTTAAATTAAAACTCTGTTTGAATTCCAGGGGATACGGAATAATATAACAGTGTTTCCCCTAGAAAATTGGGCTTGGCGGGGGAGGGGGGCTACTTGTTTTATAAAAACATAAATTTACGTGACTCACCTGCAATTATGGTAATAAATTTACACATACAGTGGTTTGCAAAAGTATTCATACCCCTTGAACTTTTCCATATTTTGTCACATTACAACCAC
>NW_013952795.1:381130-383089 GCF_001266775.1 Austrofundulus limnaeus
AATGGTTGAATGATGGTTAGAAGATGGTTAGATGATGGTTGGATGATGGTTAGATTAATGGTTAGATAATGGTTAAATGATGGTTAGAAGATGGTTAGATGATGGTTGGATGATGGTTAGATTAATGGTTAGATAATGGTTAAATGATGGTTAGATAATGGTTAGATGATGGTTGGATGATGGTTGTATAATAGTTGGATGATGGACGAACTGTTGGATGATGGTTGGATGTGTCAGTTACCCAGTGCATACAGAGCACCGTGGCAGGAACACACTCCGACTCCACAGCGGGGGAAGTTGAGCGAGGCCACGGCGGCCCACTGCTTGGTGACGGGGTCGTACCTCTCGGTGCAGTCAAAGATCATGGAGTCCTTCTCTCCTGTGAAAATAGGACGTTCCTTCAGGCCGTTGTTTTCTTTGAACTCCACATGAAGCAGCAACTCTCACTACCTCCCACCACGTAGATCATCCCCTCCAGGACGGCGACTCCCAGCCCGCTGCGAGCCTGGTGCAGGGACGACACGGTGGTCCAGTACTGGTTGAAGGTGTCGAAGCGCTCCACGCAGCTCAAAGCRCTGCTGTCGCTCCACCGGCCCCCCTGCAGCCGAGTGTAGCCCCCTGACACCAGGAAACAACAACAGTCACTTCCAGGTTACGTTTCTAACGTCACAGTTAAATTCAGACTCAGAACCTATGGCGTAGAGGAACTTCCTGGCTTTTCTTCTGGGTCTCATTTTAGCCGGCTGCAGCTGACCGCTGGTTTTATTGTCTTTGGAGGATTTTGTGACCTCAGTGTACTCCTTCAGCAGGGTCTGCAGCGCCACCCGCAGGCTGAAGTCAGAAACACCTGGGTTCAGACAAAGAATTAAAAAAGTAGTTTCAGCATAAACAACAGAGATAAATCTTAAAAAAATGACAAATCATATTGAAAAATAAACACCAACATTTCTTCTCAAATGTTAAACAACACATGTATGACGGTAATGACATATAATAAATGTCTGTATAAATCACAAATGTTAAATTTGATTCCAAATAAACATCTAATATATTTATTTGTCTGTGTGTGTCGGTCCTACACCAAAACACCTTGCAGTATACTGCAAATATACCAGTCTGTGTGAAAATATACTTTTAATGTACTTCTACTAAAGTTTATTTATGGCAAAATTCAAATGTAAGTACAAGTATGCTTAGACTTTATTAGCATTAGCCAAGCATAGTCAGTGACGTGCACAGGCATTTTGGGGGCAGGTGCTCGAGTGGAAAAAGAGGGCACCTTGTGTGGTGCACGGAATCGCTGGCTGTCCTTGTAATGTGACATTTATTACAGACGCATCTTGTACATTGTGCATATTTATCTTTTTTTAAATCTGCTTTTTTTTTGTCTGACTCAGATAATAATCAACACTCTACAGGTTGGTTTCTGTAACAAACTGACAATAGAAAAACAAAAACTAGTAATGACAGTTTGTGTGTACTTTAGTGTCTATAAAATAACCATTTATAATCAAGATTATTTTCACAAAATTACTCTTTTTTTCTTTTTTTTTTTTGTTGTTGTTCTACGGAGACTCTTTCTTCCATCTCTCCATCATAGAGCTCTGTTTCCATGATCTGACATTTCAGCTTCATCTGTGTCTGACAGAGGATGGCAGGAAAACATAGAGATGCTCTTCTGCAGTAGCTAAAACACCAACAATATGAAATATATTTATTTGGGTGAAACTGCTTGGAGACAGAAGTCAGTGCAATAAATTAAAACATCAGACTCTAAATTACTGTCATGGTCAAAATGTAACACTTTAACAGAGGGGGGTCGAATTCACAAGGGGGCGAAAGTTCTAAACTTAGTTCAGGCCAAGAGCTAATTTCTGTTAATATTTATTGAAATAATAACAAATAGTTGTTATAATACTAATTTTATTTTCCAAATTTTGGTTTATGTTACATTTACGA
>NW_013952795.1:384296-386377 GCF_001266775.1 Austrofundulus limnaeus
ATATTATTGGCTGTGTCCGCTGACGTGTCAGCAGCAAGCCAACGGTACTTCCTTGATTGGGTCCTGTTTGTTTGTTGCTCAGAATTAAATCATTTATTTACGACCATACACGCAGACTTTTCTGGCATTATTCCAACGTGTTTCTGCCTTCATACCACGAAAGATGTTGGCGTTGTTGAAAGGGTCAGAGGTGGTAGTGGGGCTCTTTGACTTTTTGTAGATCTTGGTTTAGTGCGAGAGGCTGGAAATGGAGGGTTACGTGGATTTGGACATGGTGACAGTTAGTTACAATTCCTGTTCAATAAAACGATGATATCTGTACTTGAGCATTAAAATGACACATTTTACATCTTGTTTAGTTAAATATGATGTTTTTTAACTATTTTKTATTTTGGAGGAAATAAAAAGCGATATCTGCTGATCTGACACTAACATTTCATTAGGTTAATGTAATATAATGCTCTGTATTTATATGTTCCACTTGCCTGCCTGCTGTAGTGCAGGGTGGTAATGTAAATATTTGTGTCTATTATTTTGCTGTGGTAGTAGCTGAGAGTCATCCTCAACAAAAACCTGAACCATAACAGATTGCAGGATATCTGTTTAAAACTGTGGCGTGCAAAAGTTAAGAGAAAGAATTGAAATATTTCTCTGTGTTTAAGAGAAATTTCTTTTTTTTAAATGTCACAGTTTAAATTTTCAAACATGAAAGAATGAAAAACAGTTTGGGAGAAAAAGTGTTTTCTAGACTCATCTAGACATGAAAAATACTTTTTTTAAAGTGGAAAAATGCATATCACCCGCTGCCTCTCAGGCCACAGTTTTAAAGTAAAACCATCATTTGTTGAGAAACAAGAGTTCCCCCTGTTTTAGTCAAACCTTGTAAATTACGTTTGGCACGACATCACAAATTTTTGCGATATCTCTCGAGACTCGTTAGCCCTCGACTACCACAAACAGTTAACTATTTTTGTGTTCTTCAAGTTCGCCACATTGTCGACTCTAAAGGTTAAGTTTTAGACATCTAAGAATTACTTTCTGAAAGTTTCACTGAAATCTGCTCAAGAGATATTTCACTAACAGACAGTATTGACTGTAATAGATAACGCTAACATGTTTAGCAAAGATGTTAAGCAAAYAGTAGACAGAAATTTTGTGTTGTTTTGTTTTTTTAAAGTGGCACAAAAATATATTTTCTGAAATGTTGAAGTGTTTTGCTGGTTTCTTTCCTCATCTTGTTGTCTTATCAACCTAAAACATTTGTATTTTTTGTGTTCCTGAACAGTGTTTTGTTGTGTTTGTTCTGTGAAAGTCATAAAATAATATTTTTACAGATGACATAAAATATATATACATAAGAAATCATTTTCAGTCTCTTTTTTCCAGAGTAGTAAAGTAGCTAAGTACAAATACTTCTTTAATGTATTTAAGTAGAATTTTTTTTACTTGAGTAATTATTTTTCAGCCTACTTTTTACTTCAACTTCATACATTTTTAGAAAGACAAGTAAAAAGTCGTTACTTTTATTTCATTTTTGCTTGTTTTCATTGCAGCTTGTTATTGTAAAAAATAAATATTATCCATATAAACTGTGCCTCCTAGATTGAGTGACTTTAACCGTGGTTGAATGAGAAGTATAAATATATAAAACTCTGATACCATATTAGTTTGTACACAAACAAATCATGTTACACTCCAGCAGGACATAATCATTAAAATAAAAGGACTGTACTTAAGAAGTATTTGTATTTCATGAATTATATTATTGCATTTGGCTGCAACCCTCAGATAGATTTTCATTTTAGAAAAGTTTGTGCAGCCTTGATATACAGTATGTATATAATCTGAAACAGACTAGTGCAGGGGTGCCCAACCAGTCGCTCGCGGGTGACTGGTCGCCTGCCAGCTGGTTCCCAGGTGCCCGTGAAGCGCAACCTTGCTGCGGAGCCTCTAGCGCCGGCTCTGAGCGTCGGATCCCAGAGTGGCTGTCTTGTTTGAAAGCTCAGGGGTCGGATTTGTAAAACTGGCGTACGCACAATTTGAGCCCAGAAACTTGCGTACGCCACTTTTTACGCCAAGGT
>NW_013952795.1:386788-388525 GCF_001266775.1 Austrofundulus limnaeus
ACCCCTCCCTGACCCACAGACCCCTTCCTGACCCACAGACCCCTCCCTGACCCACAGACCCCTCTCCGACAAGAACAGCAGGACAGAAGAAGACGCTTTGGATACACGCGCAGGGTGCATCCACCTCGCCAGTGTGGATGTAATAAAACTTCACGTTTAAAGTCCGTATTTGTCACGTGCGGGGTGTGTGTGTGTGTGTGTGCGCGGGGCGGGGGTGTCTGCCGTGGATAACAATGCAGGCAAGAGGGGGAAAGGACGAGGAGAAGAGGGGTGGACTTACTTTTAATTTTAACTGACTTATTTAATTTAATTTTTATTGTTTTTATCATCCTGCAGGCTCTGAGGGAAAATTAATTTGAAGCTGAGTATTTTTTTATAAAAATCGTTAGATTACTCTAAAGCAAAATGAGGGAAAATCTGTGTCAAATACAGACAATCTGTTCACGTGAGCAGCTGTCAGTCAGCACATGTCAACCTCCAGAAGCACGAAGGAGCATGTCTGAACCAATCACTTTTGTTGGCATTGATCAGCTGACTGAATTAAATGAATCTTATCATTCATGAGGTACTTTGCATTGACTGTTTATGGTTGAGTGTGGGCGTGTAGAGGGTAGAACCTGAGGAGGACCTTATGGTTGAGTGTGGGCGTGTAGAGGGTAGAACCTGAGGAGGGACCTCGTGCGCAAACTCTGATGTGTGGCTGTGATTTATAAAGGAAAGATGCGCAGAAACTTGCGTACGTACTGTTTTATAAATCTGAATTTTTTTTGGCGTACGCCACTTCCGCCTTTTGGCCGTACGTTCAATTTTAGGATGGTTTCCATGCAATCCTTTATAAATGAGACCCCTGGTTCTGCCCTACAGGATGAAAGTTGAATGAAGTCCCTCCGACGTTTCCCCGCGGAGCTATAAGCAAATAACCTCCAAAATACGCACCATCGGACCTCCCACCGGGGTGGTGATAGCCCCCCTTCCTGGGCTAGGAGCGTCGGATCCCGGCGTGGCTGGTCAGGTTTTAAAGCACTGGCTCTGCCCTACAAGTAGAAAGTTGATTGGAGTCCCTGCGACGTTCCCCCGCGGAGATATAAGCGAAAAACCTCCAAAATTACGCACCGTCGGACCTCCACCGGGGGTGGTTTTAGCCCCCCTTCCCCGGGCTAGGAGCATCGGATCCCGGAGTGGCTGGTCGGGTTTTAAAGCTCTGGTTCTGTACTACAAGCTCATATTTGAATGGAGTCACTGTGATGTCCCTCCACGGAGCTATAAGCAAATTACGCACAACTTAGAGCATTTTAAGCGCATTTTTGGGAGGAAATTTCAACATTCGTTTGCTTCTCCTGCGGGCTCTGAGCATCGGATCCAGGAAAGTGAGATGACTTTGGAAAGCTGCGTTCCTTCTCTACAAACTGGACGTGGTTGCAAGTTCCTGGGATGTTCCTCCGTGGAGCTATTAACCAACGACCTGCCGAAAAAGGTGCTTTGGCGGGCGATATAGTACTCAATTTACTGCGGAGCCTCTAGCGCTGGCTCTGAGCGTTGGATCCGGGTGCGAAGGAAGAGAAAGAGAGGAAGGAAGAGATCCAGTGAGGTGGAACCGTGGTCATGCGTCCAGCACCCGCACTCCCGCCTGGATTTGGCCAGAAACACCTGGCGAGTAATATTTCTGCAAAAATGCATAAAATTCAGAAACCCACCTGATGGATCTGTTCCAGGCAATAAAAGGAACAGATCTGATCA
>NW_013952795.1:396670-398919 GCF_001266775.1 Austrofundulus limnaeus
CCATTAAGCTATGCAATGGCTCTCTTTTGTTTTAGTCTGTGCACTTGGAGAAAGTCTGCCATACGCACAAGTAGCAAAGGCTCATGGGACATTTTATAAATTGATAAAATATGAGTTTTGGTGTCCTTATAAAGTGTGCAAATCTACATGCGGGGTTAAATCTGATCTAAATAGGTTTAATCCTAATAAATCAAAGATATGTCAGCACCATGACTGAAAACTACCTTCACTACAGCCCTTTTATATAGTCATTTGACCAATGGAAATACTGTGTTTCTATAGTATAACAGGTTACAACCTTGTAACTTTGGCAACTRTTGGTGGGCCAAATCAAATGGGTTGGTGGGCCAAATTTGGCCCGCGGGCTCCACTTTGGGCTGCTCTGCTTTAGGACATTTAAAATAATTTTGTCATTTTGGAGAGATTTGTTTGTTTTTGAACAACAGGCCTCACGGGCAGCAGAGTTGTAGTGATAAAACTCGCCGCCAGGGGGCAGTGTTGCCTTTAAACAAACCTCACATGTAAATTATGGTGGTATTCTTTGCCTTTTTCGCCCCCAGCTCAGTGGTAATTTTAGACAGAGCTATTCTCAAGTTTTTAAACCATCACCTCCCCCCACTGAAACATTACAGCCCCAGCTTTCAGACAGGCCAAAGTTAGGTATAATAAATGTTTTACATTGTTAAACAGAGTCTGTGTGGTGGGGGAAGTGTCAGTAACTGTAAAACTCAGAGAGGTGACCTGCTGACACACCTGAAATACAAGTCCTGAAACATCTGTCACAGCGCTTCAGACAAATAGCCTACGTGAAAAAAAAAGGGATTTTTGTGCCAGTGTGGCCTGGGCCGAGGCTACACCCATCTCTGTGCTTCCTTTTTGTTGCACTACCCTGATACATTTCCAGTTTGTCTGGTTTCCTTAAAGGACTTTTTCAGCTTAACAATAATTAGATCACCTGCYGCTGAAAGGTTAGTGATGATGACTTTGACTAATGTGCATCTCTCTTAGCATGTCTGTTAGCAAAATACCTCAACTCAGTTTTACAAATTACGGCCTGAATTTCCCTGWGGTAGTAAGTCTCCAGACTTTTGACACTTTGAATAGATTTTTTGTTTTAACCCTTTCGTGCATGAATTATGATCAACTCAGTCAGGATTTTTTTTACTAAGTGTTTATATACATCCTTAGGGATGTAAAACAAGGTTTAAAATATTTTTCTATCGTTTTTTTAAAATAAATAATTATCTGTACACTCAAGTGTACTTCATGCGTTTTGTACTGTAAAATACATAAATGTAATAACATGGTAATTATACAGCTATAGTTGTAATTTAGTTATAAAGTTGTAATATGATATTCTGTTGGAATGGTGGTTCCTCCAYTACTCTGTAGTCCTCTCTATTTGAGCTCTATTGATAAAAGTTAACATAATCATAAAATTATGTTTTCACTAGGTGTTTTTATTCATCTTTAGGGACGTAAAACAAGGTTAAAAAATAAAGATATATTCTCTCTGAATTGAGGAGGATAGTGTGACACAAGTCACAGTCTGAACTAGGGCTGCACAACATATCGAAAATGTACCGTCATCGCAATAACAGCTTGTGCAACATACATATTACAACAAATGCATGAACTGTTTGCATTTATGAGTTTTGTCACTCAGGCAAAGCTTGAAGTATTTCACCAATCAAATGGAGCCCTTCATATATTACTCTTTATATTTTTAAAAAATTCATACTAGAATGAAAACGATTAGTTTTGTTTGTTTATTTTTTTTGCTCAGAATCCAGAAAACATCAACACTACATACTTATTGTTCATTTATCGCAAGTCATATCGTCATCGCAATATTAAGCACTGTTGTCACAAATCACAGGTTTTCCTGATATGGTGCAGCCTTACTCTGAACTGTAGATCCTCATAGAGTCTTAACTGTAACTGTTTTTATCAGAATGTATTCTTGTTAAGTTTCTGAACTGAGCATATTCTCTCTTATAGCATGTATAATATACAGCAGGTAAAATAAGTATTGAACACGTCACCATTTTTTTCAGTAAATATATTACTAGAGGTGCTAATGACATGAAATTTTCACCAGATGTTGGTAACAACCCAAGTGATCCATATATACAAAGAAATCAAACCATAAATGTCCAGAAACTTTGGTTCATTTCGGAGCTTGCTGGGGTGATGGTGACGTCATAATGAGCTAAAGACATAATATTTAATATCTCAAAAACTATAAC
>NW_013952795.1:400042-408780 GCF_001266775.1 Austrofundulus limnaeus
CATTTATGGTTTGATTTCTTTGTATATATGGATCACTTGGGTTGTTACCAACATCTGGTGAAAATTTCATGTCATTAGCACCTCTAGTAATATATTTACTGAGAAAAATGTTGACGTGTTCAATACTGATTTTACACGCTGTATCTCTTCCTCCTCATCCTTGACATCATGACTGAAATTTATATACTTATATACTTTTAATACTTATTTTACATGCTGTATAATTTATTTTTTTGACCAGACAGTGTATCAAGATGTATATATAAAAAAATCTAATTACATTATAATACTTTAAAGTTGATTTACAGCCAAAACTGTATAGGATATGAATTATTTTCAAGAACAWCATTGGTAATAACTGATAATGCATTGAAGTTATAACGTAGCCAGTGATGCATGATGTACAATTGAGTGGACATGTGTTTAATCTGTATTTTCTTCAAAGATAAATTCAAAACTTGGAAAATCTTTACATAATATGTCACCTTACATGTTATTTAATGTAATCGTATTTTTTTAACCTGCAATGGTATCTTTTTATGGAAGGTAGAAACTGAAATAGCCGAGGTGTTCGGTCGTTCTCGCCATCTGTCAGCCATCTTGTTTTCACTGACTATTTTTTCCCATTGCAATGACCAGCCAGCCAGTAGGATTGTTTCTGTATGGGATGATGTAATAGCTTCCACTAGAGTGGATTATATGCAACACTGCCCCAAATTGCAGGCATATTATAGAAAAAAAACACTTTTAAACAGCTGTACACTGTAGTGACCTCTATGCACGAAAGGGTTAAAAATTTGACAAATAATCTACTTGGAGTTGAGTTTGTCTGTCTGTTAGCAAAATACCTGATAACCGACTCAACAGATTTTAATGAAACTTTCAGGAAATAATAATTTGATGTAAAGCTTCAACTGTTTAACATTTGGAGCCATCCTGATTTAAAATGGCAAAACACAAGTGACCCATTCAATTTGAAAGATGTTATACTGAAATATGGAGTGGTAGTAGCTGAGAGTGACTCTCAACACATGCTTGAGATATTTTCTTTTATACCAGTCAGAGTCAGTCTTGTTTTTCTCCTGCTCATTTTGTAATAACTAGGAGCTTGGCACAGAGATTCAAACCCTCAGCAGTCTTCAATGTGCATGTGCAAAACAGGGCACCACACCCCAAATACATACATGGCGATTTCCTGCATTCAGGTTTGTTGTTTTGGTCTCCTACATCTGCTTTTCTATTGAGTTTTATACAGTTCAATTCAGTTCACTTCAGTTTATTTAAATAGCACCAAGTCACAACATACGTTGTCTCAGGGCACTGTACATGAAAAAGAACAATGTAAAGAAGAAGCCAGCAGATTGTGTTGAATCACTTCATCACAGTCTCCCATCCTGAGCAAACGGTGGAGAGGAAAAACTCCCTGCTAATCAGGAAGAAACCTCCAGCAGAACCAGGCTCAGGACAGGAGACCATCTGCCTCGACCGGCTGGGTTGGAGGACAGGAAAGAGACAAACACAGAAGAACTGGTCCAGGTGCACCTTCTTCTGGAAAAGAGACAAAAGGAAAAAAACATGTTATTGATAGAAATAATTACAATAAACATGTAGAGAAGAGAGACTAAAGACAACAGCAGAGTGAGGAAATGTGCTGTTTGTGCTCCAGTCTAAGTCTACAGAGGAAGAAATGAAACATAATTCAGGAAAACTAGTCTAACTATAGGATTTATCAAAAAGAAAAGTCTTCAGTCTAATCTTAAAAGTAGACAGTGTGTCAGCCTCACGGACAGAAACTGGAAGTTGGTTCCACAAACAATCATGTTCATCATGAAACCCTGACATCCCAGCATTCTGTAGTCCAGGGACTTCAAACTCATTTTCACATCAGCCCTCAAAGGGCCAGTTGTAATTAACTTTGACATTTTGTGTTTATCTTCGACTGAAACATGAAACGTCATGTTCCTTGTCTCATTTCTACGGCAGAGCACTGCTAACAAACAAAAACTGAGCTCTACCTGGTACTTCCTGCAGAGAAACAGCATTTTAACATGTTCACTTATAAACACTGAAAAGCACCATGTACGACTGACTAAATGTGAAATAAATAATATAGAAACACTATTAAAAGTTGGAGAGTTCAGGAAAAAAAGTTGGAGGGTTCAGCATTGCTGCCATCTTGAATTCTGAACTCTCCAACTTTATGACAGGGAATTTTGAGGGGATGTTCCAGTTTAAAGTACCTGTGACATCACTTTTATGTAATAAACATGAATGGATTTTTGGAAAGATGACATTGATAACATGTTGCAAAACAAATTTTACATCACTCAGATGAACGGTTGTTGAGATATTGGCATGTGAAGAAACAGGAAGTGATGTCAAAGGGGAATGTCTGCATGTAAACAGAGCGTTGTTACAACAGCTAACAACACAGACTATAGAGAAGAATCTGATGTTTCTTTAGATTATTTTTAGTCGCTATCAAAGAGAGACGAAGAGTTAAACTTTAAATAATTTTGTTTTAACAGACTAGAGAGTTTATTTTATTAATGAATTCCCCTTTGATGTCACTTCCTGTTTCACTTTGGCTGAGCCAAATTCAAAAGAAAATAGGCCAATCATGTGACAAAATGGGTAAAATCATGTGTACTTTGCCTATTTTTCTTAAGTATAAAGATGTTATCTTTGGCTTTTTGCATTTGAAGGATAGACATGTCATGGGCACTTTAAATTTAGCATTAATTAGAGGGAAATTCTCACTTCCCAGTACAATAGGGCTCCAAAAGTAGCCAGCGAAATGCCGCGAAATAGAGAAACAGCTATTTTTGAACACTGTGCACCTTTACCCWGTGGTAGAATCTCGTCCTTTGAAGGTATAACCCACAAGCATGATGAGATGGAGTTTATGGTCCATTCTGGATTTAAAGCAGCATTTTTTAAAGGGCCAATATTATGTGTTTCTCAGGCATACATTTAAATACTATACCTTAATAAAGTATCTATGTCACCTTTAGTTGTTATTAAAATGCTGTTTTTATGTTTAAAAAGAAAAGAAACTTATCTTCTCATCATTTCCTCTTCTAAACGCCTTGAAACTGGCCTCTGTCTCTTTAAGAACCACCTTCTGCTTCTGCCCCGTCCCATTTCGGTGGGGGGGTGGGTGGGGGGGGTGCGCTATGATGCAGCTTACTTGGCATCTGAAAACACATTTCCTCAAAGATATTTTGAATCTGAAAAGAGCTTCACTGAGTGAGCTGTAGTGTTAAAAGCAGCAGACAGTTTTAAGTTTCACTTTCACTTTGCTCTGTTACTGCCGAGAGCCTGCAGGAGTCATGGGCGGGGTGTGTGGGGAGGGGGTATGCTCTGCCATGAGGAAGTTCAGCTTAAAGACACGTCCCAGGGGCGTTTCTGGTGCCAAAAGGTGTTTCTGGTCCCCACCTGTCGTTTTGCTCCTCAGCCTGGCTTCCTAAAAACACTGCAGGATTTCTCAAACATGAATGAATGAGTCAGAGCAAGGCTTTGGACATGTTTTTATGAGGGTATAACAATATAACATGATATGAAACTCAAAAAAGTTGATTTTACATGATATTGCCCCTTTAAGACATTAATTTTTAGAAGGTCTCGCGGGCCACATAAAATGCCATGGAGGGCCACATTTGGCCCATGGGCCTTGAGTTTGACACATGCGGTAGACTGTTAAAAAAGTAAAAACCCAACAATCTTCTGCTCCTCCTTCTTCTCTGGGCTGGTTTCCACGCAGGCTCAGTTACATGTTAATCACATGACTTATTTTTAGCCCTGATAAGTTGATCTGGGCTGTTTTGTAATTCAAGAGGCTCATTAGTGTGTCGCTGAGGCGTGACGCCCACTTTCATTCAGCACACAGATGGAACATGTTACATACATGCTCCCCACAGGAGGCTGGTCACAGGCCAAACAGCTTCATCCCCACGCTCAGATTTATTTAATGTTTTAATCAGATGACCGGAAAATAAAATGTTCAGTCACGTTCAGGAGATGGGTGCCATGACAAAGATATTTTTACAAACTATTTTTCTACTTTAGAAAAATGATCCCACATAAATATATTAAAGTGTCTGTGACACGCCTATCCATCAAATACAATAAATCAAAGAAAACACACTTTATCTAAGAAACCTTGCATAAAACATGGGATTTTAACCCATTTTGTCACATAAATGGCACATTTTCTTTTGAACTTGGCTCAGCCAAAGTGCAACAGGAAGTAACATCAAAAGGGAACTGTTTAAGAAAGAGAACTCAGTAATCTTTGTTCACTGACAACAATATTATTTGAACTCTTCATCTATCTCTGATAGTGACCCAAAATAATCTAAAGAAACATCAAATTCTTCTCTAAAGTCTGTGTCGTTAGCTGTTTTATCAATGCTTTGTTCCATGCAGGCATTCCCCTTTGACATCACTTCCTGTGCCTTCACATGCAAATATCTCAACAACCGTTCACCTCAGCAGTGAGAAATTATTTTTGCAATATGCTAATAATGTTATCTTTCCAATAATGCCTTTATATTGATTTAAAAAATTCCATATCACAGGCACTTTAAGATTTCTTCAGTGTAGCGGTGGATATGACTGGAGCACAGCAAGGCAGATACAAAACTGAAATACTTTATTTACAATAAAAACAAACTGTGGTATAATAAACTCAAGTATACCAAAAACAGCCCTGAAAATAAAAGCACAAAAGCATTATAACTAATAACAAAATGGTGAATGAACAAAGACACAAATTCAGTTATTTTAAAAACATTTTTGCTTTAGCCGCATTTAGCATTTGGCTTCTTTAAGCTAATGTTTTGTTCACCTTAGGTTCACCAACGTCCGGAGTGATGGAGCCATGGATCGGAGCTGTGGCATGAGGTTTGGATCTAGATCCACAGAACAAGATCCAAACAGACAAAACGGTCTTCTTTGGTAGAGGCCGGGCTCAGACTTAATAGGATGAGGAGCTCGGAGCAGAGTTGAGGTGGATCATCTGATCACGACACCTCCCTTTAGAGGTGTCGCATTAGAAGGAGGCCACGAGGCAGACCCAGAGGTCTCTGGAGGGATTATGTAAGCTCTCTGGTCTGGGAACACCTCGGGGTCCCTCAGGAGGAGSTGAAGAGTGTCTCTGGGGAGAGGGAGGTCCGGGTTTCTCTCCTGGGCCTGTTGCCTCCTGACTACAGAGAACTGAMGATGGAGACGTTTACTAACTCAGTTTCAGTTTATCAGCGATCCAGCACACTGAGTTTGTGTGAAAATGCATTTGATCTAATGTTTTAATGACTTGTTTGCTGTTTAGTTCCCTGGTGTGTCTCAAAAAAGGGTTTTCTGGTCATCTTAAAAAGGTGAAGAGCTAAAATGAACACAGATTTCTGGTGTTTAACTCTTTCTTTGTTCCAACGGTGGGCAAATCGATGCGGTTTCTGCCTTTAAACGTTTCCAGATGCTACCGGGGGCTTTTATTTTGAAAACTAGGTGTTAGGCAACTTCTTCTGGGTTAGTTTGACACCATTACAAAAATAAAAATTAAATGGTAAAAAGCTTTTAAGGAATTTCAGGGACCACTCTTCAGGGGATATAATCTTTTTTGTCAACTTTGGCTTGAGCTTTTATTTTTACTTCTCTCATATGCAGTGCTTTTTACGTGTCAGGGTCATAATAAAGATTTCACACATCATTATGTCACTTTATTACCAGAGTTTTCCATGTAGYAAATAGTGAGGGTTTTTAATCGTTACTAGAGATGCAGGAGGGGAAGGAAATATATTGAGATGAAAGCTACAGACAAGACTGACATTTCAAATCTTCAAATGAAGTCTAGTGGTTATATGAACAGTCACCATCTTACCTGTTGTAGATGAGGTTTGAGCTCTTGTGATCAGATTACAAAATGAGACTGAGACCATTCACACATAGAGGTTAATGTGTACCCCAAAATATTTTAAATAAACATCAATAACATGTGCTATGTGTGAAAAATTTACATTTCACCACAGTAAAAATGTCTGTTCTGACCACAGATACACAGTCTGTTATGAGTGTTGTCTGTGTTAATGTTTTATTTTAGTTTCTGTCTTATCTGTTTTCTTCCACCTGTCTGCCTTTGCTCCAGCCCCGCCCACTCTCACCTGCTCCTCATGTTTCTCTCCCAGGTGTTTTTTTAGTTAGTAAAGCAGTCATGCAGATACTGCAGGAGCAGTGCATGAGTGAGACTGGCATCAGGGTTGCCAGATAAGCATAAAAATACACTTTTATCTTTTTCTTTTCTGTGCGTATTTTCACCAAACAGCACATTTACAAAATCCTCACTCAGCACATAGTTTGGATCAAAACACAATAATTTTAAAGAGACAGTACAACAATTCACCATGTCCTATCTGGCAACCCTGACTGGCACACTGCCACAGTAGATCCATGTAAACATGAAACTTTTGTTTCTTTGTTTGTTTGTTTGTTTGTTTGTTTGATTTTTGCCCCAATAAACATTGAAAACACACTAACGCTTCCAGAGATTACTTTAGTGTAGACAGGGTATAAGATCCAGGGGTGGGGCCAGAGGAGTGGCCGGGGTGCCACGCCCTAATAACTGACAAGTGGGCGGGGATTTTAGATTTTGCATTTAGATTTTGTCAAAGATTGTTCTCTGATACTGCTATATACATTTTCAGCTGTGTATGTTTAAAAATGGCTGAATTATAGCCCTTTGTAAAATTAGCATTAGCATTAGTGGTTAGCTTAGTTTGGGTTAAGCATCGACAATCAGGATGTGATCTTTCTTAGCTTCACAACAAATTTAATCTCAATAAGTTTAAAAAATGCTGAAWTATAGTCTTTTAAAGTTAGCTGTGGTTGTGATTTAAATTTTTGATTAGCGTTTTAGCTACTTGTACGCTAATCTTTAGCTTTGTTTATCTGCAAATACTGAAGAATAAGTTGTAACTAGTATTCAGTATGTTTTTGGTCATTCTTAGGTCTGATCACACAAAATTTCAGCTAAGTACTTTTTAAAACAGCTGAATTAAAGACATTTGGAATTAGCTTTGGCAGCCATCTTAAATTTTCAAATTTAGAGTGCTTTTCTTTATTTGTTTGTGGTGGTCTAGGTTAAAAAAAAACACCTTGGCCACCCCTGTGCCACCCTTGCAAAAAAGCCTAGTGCCACCCCTGCTAAGATCAGGACGTTAGTGAAGATGTTTTCAATGTGCGTTAAGGCTATTTACATCTGCATTTAGTGCTATTTGGATCATCCAAAGCAGAAAGTAATGCAAGATCTGAACCGGTCATTTGATGGACCTCAGTTCTGAACATATTGATGGGTTAGTCCACATGGGGCCCAGACCAAAGTTATTTCTGTTGTCTTTAAAAAAAAAATAGCACCAATCTGAAAAAAATATGTAGTGACACAAACACTAAATACAGCTTTATGTTGCCATCAATTCTTCATGTAATTATTTTTATAAAAATCTGTGGTTGTTTACGAGCAGCAGCTAGCTGTAATACTAATGCCTGGGGAATGTTTCAGGCAGGAAGTCATATTTCTCCTGGAATAACTGTCGCACAAAACTGTTTGAAAACTATTTGAATACTTTAAAATGTTTTAACTTGGAACAGTTTTAAGATGGCAACAATCCACTTTGGACTTGGCCTCWSTGGGACYAGCCATTAGCTCATCAGTTTGTTTACATCTGGAGCTTTCTACATAGGTAAGAAGTGTTCATAGCCTCCCTGCAAAATCCCATTCCTGTCCCTTTAAGGCAGTGTTTTTGGCACGCTGCAGTGGCTCTGTGAAGACTTGAACTGTAAAAGTGTGTGCTGAATGGTAAATGTGGGTTTTTAATGTGCCAGAGCGAGGTTCCTGCCCTCAGCTTCTAAACTTTCTAACTCAACTTGGCAGACGTCTCACCCTCAGATGCCTTCAGGCCCAACTGTTTGTGATTTGAACTTTGAAGCCTCTCTCACCTGAGCTGTCGGTGTCTTGTTGTTCCTTATCCACATTAGTTTGCCGGCCACGTGCTGCCTGCTGCTTCTTCTTCTAATCTATCTGAGAGCCAAATTCCCTCGATGAGATTGTCCCCAGAGCTGCAGGGACGCTGAAGTGCTTCATTTCATACAGCAGCAGTCACTGGTTACCCACCTTGAGAAACAGGATGGCGTCATGATTTATTGAATTAGATGGAAATCGTGCAAACTGGTGACGTCCTCAGCTTTGCCTCACATGCAGATCTGGTAGATGATGGGAGTCAGACTTGTCTGAGGTGGTTCTGAATGGTTCATCAACAAGCAGTATCCTGCCTGAGCTGGCTCAGTGTCGCCTCTCGTCTGGGTGAAATCTGAGCTCGTTACTCCAATCTGTGTCAAAGGAGGTCACAGAGGAAACCCAGAAATTGTGACAATCATTTAATTTTTTCTTCATTTTTTCGGTATCTAACTAATAATTTTTGTGCTATTTCAACAACTCGTATATCAGAATGTTCAGCTCATTCATGTGAGGGGTGCTATGACTTTTGGTATTTCAGCTTTTTATACTTTTTTAGTTATTTCACCTTTTTTAGCCTCTTTTTTTACCGTTAGCTGTTTTCAGCATCCTTGAAATCCTTTAAAATGTTCCTAAATCTTTGCATCACCTTACACATTTTGTTCTGCTTGTGCTCTTTTTCACTTTCTTGTGCTAATTTTAGCTATTTTGTTTGACTAATTTTAGCTTTTTT
>NW_013952795.1:409974-416374 GCF_001266775.1 Austrofundulus limnaeus
TATTTGTATCAGGTCAATAAAACATGGACATAGTAACAATATTTTTATACTACATTTACCCATTTTAAATAAACTAACGTCACTCCTTTGTAACAACTCAGGCAAAAATGTAATTAATTCCTAAAATCTTTTCAGGACCCCACCTTGATGTTTCGGGACCCCACTTTGGGTCCCGACCCCAACTTTGGGAAACACTGCTTTAGGGGATACTAGTTAATAAACAAATTAGTTGGATTATTGTCGATGAGGAATTAATTTCAGAATAATTTGTATTCCTTTCACGGAGCAGAACACAACAACTCAAACGTTACTAAATGACTGTCAGTCTGGACTGACTGAAGTCTAATTTATTTAGATCAGGGGCGCCCAAACTTTTTCCCCAAGAGGACCAAAATGAAAATCTATCCGGGGCTGCAGGCCAAATGCAGTAACATGAAATACAAATACTTTTTGAGTAAAGTTTTTTATTTATAACAATTAAGCCAGCAGCCAGTGAGGTGGTCTGCTTTTGTTTTAGTCTGTGCACTTGGAGAAAGTCTGCCACACGTTCAAGTCGCAAAGGCTCATAACTTGATAAAATACGAGTATTGGTGGCCTTATAAAGCGTGCAAAGTGTGTGGTTAAATCTAATCTAAATATCTCTTGTTGTTACTTGTATTTCACTGTGTTTCTACACAGGACAGCAAGTTACAAGTGCTGGTGGGCCAAATCAAATGGACCCCACTTTAGGCTCCTCCGATTTAGATAATGTTTTTTAATTTAGTTTATCTTATCATGAAAGATTACATTTTCAACTGTAAACCACTACAGTTTGATCTTTCTCAACGTTATATATCTTTTAACTTCGATTCTCTGAGTTAAATTAGTTGTGTGTGAATTAAACAGCGTGCTCCCAGTGACCTCAGCAGATCGGTCTGACTCAAACATAGCGTGGAGACAACTTTTATTTGTGGTGAAAACAGAAATAAAAAGTGTCTCTGCTGGGTTTCATGGATCAGTCTGCTGCCTGCATGCTGGTTGGTAAGCAACAGGATCTCCTGCCCTCAGCCAATAAGCCAGCTATAATGTGAGCTCGTTAAAAAAAGGAAAAGAAAAGAAGGGAGGGAGGAGGGGAAAAAAATCCCTCTTATCGATTCTGCCTCCAGCATAGCAACTGGCCTCTGATTGGCTGAGGCGCGACACGTTCCCAGACTCTGATTGGTCAGTGGAGCGGAGTGAAATCCCGGAGTCAGACGGAGACAGAGGGGAGGAGGAACCTGATTGGCTGCTGTGAACTGAAAGCGAAAACCTATTTTTCTAAAAGCCTGYGAGACATTTGGCTCGAGTGTGTTTGTGTTTTAGGCGTGACTCCAAAAGGTGATTCGTCCTGCTACCCCCCCATTCCTCAGTCAGAACTCATTTAAATCCAGAGGGCTGTAAAACGACCGCCAAAAACGAGCAGCTTGTACTTCTGTGGTGTGCTGCTTGGAGTGAAGGAGAGAGGGTGAAGGGACAGGACAACTGTGGAAAAGACCTGTGATATCATTATTATGGTTTTAAACTTTTGCATTAACATAGCTCAGAAATGGAGCAGTGAAAATCTAACTGCCACTAAAGCAAAATGGACCTTTTTACAGTTCCGCATGCATAAAATCAAGCACCACGCCCCAAATTCAATCATAGCTAGTTCAAGGTCGGCATTTACTTCCATTGTTTTTGTCCCCTTACTCCTGTTTTTTCTATTTTATATACAGTCGTGTTTATAAATTAGTTTTATTGATAAATGTTTTCAACATGTAGCCTAATGTTGCCGGACGTCAGAATGAYCGCAGAGCTAAAACATTCATAGATATAAACTTTAGACTAAACACTAAAGTGTATTTCAACACACCAGAAGTAGACACAAATACATCTAGATCACAATGCATCATACAAAACTGACACTACTGTTTATAAAGCAGATGTGGGCCAGGTCTGGCAACAATGGCACTATTTTTTAAAGATGGTAAACCCACAACTTGGCCAGTTGAGGGTTGGTACAGCCTAAATCTGTCAATGCCACGATTGGCCCGGTTGTGGTTTTCTTTACGTGGAGCTGGCTCATGCGTGGACCACCTCTGGGCCGCCATAGGGCCATCATTCTTTGCAGTATCTGGGACGTTTGTTTGTGCACTGTGTGGGCCAGAACTGGGCCAGACAAATGTCTCCAACTGGATTAGCATAAAGGTCAATAGTTTCCAGACGCAGACTGGTAAAAGTATGCTCCGAATAAGAAAATGTAAAAGACGGGACAGCTTAAAGCCATAACAGCTGTTAGAACGAAACAAAAAACTTTTATTCTTTTATTCTACTAAGCAATAAAGTGGTAATGTAATTTATTATGTTTTTCATATTTGAAAAATCAAAAGAAAGGAGCATTTTTGCTTTTGATGTGATGTTTCTAACTCCATTTTTCTACCTCTGCCTGTTTATATCCTGGGATTATTTTACTGACTCAGAATCATTTGCAAGCCAAAGCCTGTCAGAARTGTACAAGTCTATGTTCGAATGTAAGCAAATGACTCGTAATTGTTGGCAACAAAACATGACTGCTGATTTCACTGCAAATTATGCTGTAGAGTAGTGAATGATGCCTATTTAGTGAGTTTGAGGAGTCTTGAATATTACACTAATATTTTGTAAACTTAATATGTGTTTGCTTCTTGAATTTGATGGTACTTTATTAGGTTTACCCCCCTTCAATGTTCTCTTTCACTGCCTGCAACAAGACACAATCGATCCATCTTTCTATTTTAATTTGATTATGTTCTACAAAAACTGAAGTTATTGAAAGTTTTGCCACAATTTAGAAACAGCAGCTTAAAGATTTAGTGTTTAGCACTGTTGCCTCACAGCAAGGAGGTCCAGGGTTCAATCTCCAGGTCAAACCTGGGGTCTTTCTGTATGGACTTWGCATGTTCTATTGTTTGCCTGTTAGGCTGCTTTCAGATCCGGGCCTCCCTTGAAATACTGATCTGTGATCTCAAATGGGATCTGCAAAAAATAAKAATAGTATAATRCAAAATAGCTAAATAACGKGGGATRTAAAAATGTATTTGGCACACTATCCTGATTTGTGCCATAAAAACCAAATGGAGTCATATTTTGGTGAGTTTTCAGTACTTTGTTTGATTATGTAAACTGAAAAGTTTGTGTAGAGGTATACACATTTTCACGGCAGGTGAAAAGTTTGTGTACATTTACAAACACTTTCAACGTTTGGTTGATACATCCTTACATGTAYGAGTCCCCTTGTGTTTGACCCTTGAACTGAAAATTTTATTGGCTCAGTTTAAATCCCACCTCAGAGTTGTTTCACTGATCTGGATGGTCCTAAATGGGTGGTTGAGGCACTGAAAACGTGTGTATCTTGAAGATACGAAAGTGGATTGATAGATAAAGCAGCATTAGTAAAGTCAATACAATTATAGGCAGGGCTGTAACAATACATTGATAAATCTACCAAAWCTCTTCATCATATGCCTGATGTGGGTCAGTATCATATACCCATCTAACAATGATTGTGCTAGATGGGCATATTATATCGCATCGCATCAAATGTCATTTCTTGAAAGTTGAAAAAAAAAATCATGTGCATCTACCTCTTGAGCCCATGGACCAAGCAATGTTTGTTCAAACCCAACATGTTCTGAATCTGGACGTTCTGTATCTGCCTCTTTCCATTGTTTGATAAGCAGCTCAAGACTCTCTCCGATGTGCTCATCTCAGTCCCACAGAGGAGGCTGAGGGCTGGACAGAGGACAGCTGGTGGTGGTTGAATCCTGTCAGAGTGGATGTTCGTCTACCCACTCTCTTGTCTTTTTTCAGAAGATGACTCAGCTTGGGTACATTTTGTCCTACAGTGTGCATGGTCAATCCCAGCAGAGCCCTCCGAGCTGACACAGGTAACCAGGTGTAATCCGCAGCCTGGAACTGTGCCTCATTAATCCTTACCTAACGCACATCCACCTGTTGCTCAGGTCACAGCGGACTGGTAGTAGTRCCATTTGGGGTCATCATCATCATCATCCGATTCCTCGAAACCCAGTCTAAACCTGTTTCTATGATGGTGGAAATGACTCGTAGATTCAAAACACATCAAGTTACGATAAAGCCGGCTGCTCTAAAGACAATGACGGACAAAACTCTGGCAAAACTTTCACGAGGCAAACGTCAGGCCACATTCCATTCATGGAAGTATCAAAAGAAAGTCGCTTTAAAAAAAATACTCGTGTTCCTGGTGAACTTGGTTCGGTGCATGCTTCTCTGGTGACTCAGTGGCGGCCAGGCCGAGTACGGAAAGAGCCTGCACGTATCCTGCCATTGTCTTTGTCCACTTCCTTTCTCCTCCATCTGTCCACGGCATGTCCTCCGGTGCCCTCGCTGCCTTCCGCCCCACAAATAATCTCATCAAAGCACAATGAGTTCACCGGGCGCAAACGGTAAATCGGTTAAGTCTCGCCTCGCATTGTTTTTGGTCACCTTTCGAGTACCAAGTAAAAAAAAAAAACGACAAAATTTCCAAAGGAACACTGAAACATCCATCAACATTCCTCGATAAACCCTAAGAATACTGGAATTTTGTGACAATCTAAGCTGACAAAAAATGTTGTGATACGCGAGGGTCACAAAGATAACTACACTACTGAAAGCACACCTATTAAAACAGACAGAAAGAAAGCCTTAAGACAGTCATTGCTTGAAAACTACAAGATGCATTGATGGTTCCTCAGTCACAAGTAGAATAATCTGTTGGTCCAACGTTTTTGGACAATGGACAACTTGGAGATCATTCATGCACAAGCTCTTACGTAAAATCGACAAAATTATTTAAACTGCGATCAAGTAAAAAACGAAAAAACACAAAAATGCCAACAGTTCTTCAAAAAGGACTGAGTTTTCCCACTCATTTTCCCAAGATCCCAGTCTTATGTATGTGGACTCATTTATTTTTGCATATTAATGCAAATAGTCAAAAACTCGTACAAGTCATTCCCATCTGAGCTGCGTGTTTTTATGTTTCAGGGTTTTTCTAAAGCTTCAAAAACTGGAAAACCGTAAATGAATCAAAAGAGTAATTATGAATGCTTCAGTAATTAAAACAAACAAAACGAAAAGGACCAAATTAATTGACAAAACTCTTTTCAGTTTATTGTCTTTCAGCAAGATAAAAGGTCAGGATCTCACATTGCTCAGCTTTACCCGAGGAGTTTCATCAGTCCTCCAGTGGAGTAATTAATATCAACCTCCTTCCACAAACCAACGGCAGAAATACATTTCACGGCATCTCTATACAAAGTGTCTATTGTTCTTTTAACTTGAAAAATGTGCCAAGTTCAACATGGATTCCTTTCCTCTTAAGCTATGTAGGCTGCATGTTATGAAAAAAAACAAACAAAACAAAAACGACAAAAAAAAAAAAAAGAGACATTCATAGCTAGAGCAATGCCACAGTTCAAGTAATGGAGGCAGGATACTTCCGGACCTCGGCAGTTCACGCAAACATCGGAGGCCACGCCGTCCCGACCGCCGCCCGGAGGGAGAGAGAATCTACGTGGCAAACGTCAACCTCTCATAACAGCATTACCTTCTACTACCACCGCCGCCGTCACACATTGCAACAATAGGAATACTGCTGGATTGCACTTTCTTCAAGCTTTCATCTTGTGGCATGTTTATAGAAAAAATATATATAGAATACAAAAAGCTTATACTTCTTTGAGTAACAGAATATAGCATACAGTACTTCAGATTATGTTTTGATCAGCACATCAGCAGGTGTACATAAATTGCTTTACCCTTGCCAAAATGCAATTACCACACTAAACAAGGATGTAGTTTTGCTCACTATTAAGTGCTTTGGTCAATGGGTATAACATCGAGTATGCCTCTACTATGGTTTTCTACAGTATGTTAATGCTACATAATTATCCTCTGTATATGAACATCTGGTATAAAGGGGCAAGTGGTTAAGATGCACCACAATGTTTAGCATAATTACACGTGGCGCTTTAACCCAAAAATGTTTTCGGCCCACCAGGCGGATATGAACCGGTCAACAGCACCATTTCGGTTTCTCTCACAAATGCACTTTGTAGAAGCGTCCCAATATATCCGACACATTGGTTGATCGATTTTTCATTCAGGATACGGACAACTCCAGCAATATCAGCTCAAAGGTGGAGCACCTGACGCCAGTGAAGATCTTTCAGGTCTTCCCAACCAGAGGGAGGGTCCTTTGAACGGACAGCAATATATATAAAAAGAGTTTGAAACAGTCTTGACATTCAAGTTCCGGTCCCACTTCAATTTGTGAGATCCCATTCACGAAAACCGATGGAATCACTGTAGTGCAAATTTTTATTTTTTTTTATATATATAT
>NW_013952795.1:416535-417790 GCF_001266775.1 Austrofundulus limnaeus
TTCTCACAGGAAACGGGATCTGCGCCAGGTCACATCTCGGGAGCAGCRGGAGGGAGCCCCGTCGTGTGTTTTGGAGTCTGTAAGAGTTTGTGTTCCTCAGTTTGTGGGGAAGAAGCCGCCGCGGCTTTGGCGTGTACCGGGTGYGACAGCCGGACGTCCAGGGCATCGTTGTGTTGCGCTAAGGAGTGCAGGCGGTAGTGCAGGACCAGGTCTTTCAACGAGCAGTGGGCGTCGTACGGCTCTGCGAAGCCGTATCCGTGCGGCGTGCTGTAGATCATACAGTGCTTCACCTCCTCGTTCACGCTGAAACACAGAAAACACAGAACGTTGAAGTACCTGTGACCTGTACATCCCTCAAACACAAAACGTTACAGAAAACAACTTTATTTTTAAGAAACTTGGTGTAGAATAGGATTTTAAACATTTTGTCACACAACTGGCATAKTTTCTTTAGAACTTGGCTCAGCAAAGTGAAACAGGAAGTGACATCAAAGGGGAACCCTTTGGTGTTTGTTGAAACATTATTTGAACTTTGACTCTTCTTCATCTCTCTGATAGAGTCAAAATAATCTAAAGAAACATCAGATTCTTCTCTAAACTCTGTGTTGTTATTGTAGCAATTTTCTGTTCCCACGCAGACATTCCCCTATGACATCACTTCCTGTTAATTCACACGCAAATATCTCAACAACTGTTCATCTCAGCGTTGTTGAATTTTTTTTGCAACACATTATAAATGTTATCTTTCCAAAATATGCATTTATATTTATTAAAATATGCATCCAAGTTGCACAAAGGAGCGTTATCGCAGATCCTTGCTCCCAGCTGCTGTCAGACTCTATAACCAGCACCATGCCCAAAAATCACAGTAAGTGTTTACACACCTGCTGCTGCTGCTCCGCACAATCATCTTACTGTTATTATTCATTGTCATTAGTCATTTGAACAATCATYTGCACTACTACTGATTTATATTACTAATCTGCACTACTACTCATTTATATTACTAATCTGAGCAATCATTTGATCTGTTGTTACCCATTTTAAACTTTAAAAATAATTCTGCGGTAACTGCACATTTTTTTCTTGTCTGCACTGTGAAACTTTACAGTCAATAGTCTGTTGAGTTGTTTTACACTCAAAACAGGCAAATTCTTATTACCAATGTCAAATTCTGATAGGTAAAAACAGTATATAAAACAATGTTTGTTTTTCTTGCACAGTCCTTTATATTATATTATATTATATTATATTA
>NW_013952795.1:417821-422261 GCF_001266775.1 Austrofundulus limnaeus
GAACCTCTGTATTAATGCTGCTGTGACACCTGAATTTCCCCTCAGCGGAACAATAAAGGCCATTTCTATTCTATTCTATTCTATTCTATTCTATTATATTATATTCTTACTGTCAGTAGTAGTATCATTGCTAGTTAGTAGTAATTTTGTTTTTTGTGCATTATCTATAGTTTGTAAACTAGTGTGTGAACCTCTGTATTAATGCTGCTGTGACACCTGGATTTCCCCTCAGCGGAACAATAAAGGCCATTTCTATTCTATTCTATTCTATTCTATTCTATTCTATTCTATTCTATTCTATTCTAAAATAAAATAAAGTGATGTCAGAGGTCCTTTAAGGAGTCTGGACACGAGGTTTTGTGTGAACTTACACGACAGAGCAGGCGTAGCAGCCCTGCTTGCTGCTCTCGCGGATCAGGAACGTTCCGGGAGCTTTACCCTGGAGCATCTCCTCGGCCTGCGTCCGGCTCAGCTCCCCGACGAACCAATTCGTCTCGTCCTGATGGGGCAGGTTCTTCTCGTCTCCCTTCAACACGTACGTGCTGAAACAACAAAGCTGGAGTTTAAACACCGCGCCGCCGTCGACACGTTCAGGTTTCGGCTGCGAGAGGACTTGCTGAGACTTACTCGTCCAGACTGTCGCTCTGTATCCCGAGCCAGTCGTTGATGCGTTTCTGCCGTACGCCTTTGTGATTGAGCCAGCTGCARGAAGAGATGGAAGGCTTGATTAATTACACAACTCCAGCTACAACAAGCTTATTAATGAGCCTTCAGCGTTACTGCAGGTCCAATACACACTTCAGGTACTGGTCTCTGATGTTGCGAAGCTGGACCAGGTCTGGCCTCAAGCTGTTCATCCTCCTGTCCGTCTCCCTGTAGTCCTCCACTTGTGTCCTCAGGTCTTCCTCCAGGTGAACTTTGCTGTCGTAGATCTCCCCGAGACGACACTTCAGCTTCTCGTAATGTATCAGGAAGCTGCAAAGATAAAGTAATCAGAAGCAATAAGAAGACGAAGCTACAGAGGTGCGTTTAAAGACYGCGTCGTGTTTAATAAGTACCTGTCCAAGTCGTTGTCGGGGCCCTCGTTCCTCTCAAACTCCTCCCCGTAACGCTCCTGCTCACGACACTGCTCCTCGAAGATCAGCATGGTTTCGTTGAAGGCCTCGATCGCCGTGCGCTTCATCTGGATCTCCTGCACCACAGAGAAAAGACCCCGTTAGAGCCGCCTTCCTGGGTCCAAGCTCGTCCCTTAAGAGAATAAACCGAGAGCTGGACGCACCTGGGAGGTCTTAGTGAAGGTTTCGTAGAGACGGTCGAACTCCTTGGACTTCTCCTGGTACTGACTGTGGACCTCCTTCAGTTTCCTCCCAGCAACGTCGACGCTGTTTTCTGTCACCTGAAGACAAAACACTCGAATCAAAAAGTGTTTTTTCTTTAATGCAGCTTTTATTTTGAAATTCAAAGCGCACACTGACCTGCTGGAAGCAGGACACGGGGTGAGTGAGCATCAGGTCCAGAGTGGCGTTGTACTCCACCAGCGAGTGGCGCTGGTAGTACCAGATCAGCTCCACCACCGAGGTGAACGTCAGGGGGTCCGAGAAGCCRTACTTGCCGTCGCGGTGGTAAATCTTGATGAGCTTGTTGTGCCCGTCCTTTCTGCTCGAGACAAACAGCAAGACGGGAAAAACAAAGCAAAACTTGGGTTAAACCAGGGCGAGACGATCCTTTTTGTTTGAAGGGATTCTTCAAAGTAAACGATTATTACACCTGTGTGCATTAATCTAATGTTAGATCTCAGTACCACGGGACAGAATTTAACGGAAGTATTAATTACTGTATTTTTTCATGTTTTATACAAGAAATGTAACCCTAAAAAATCATCCATAAAATAGAGGGTATAGTACATATATAGGGCTGCCACAAACTATTATTTTATAATCGATTAATCACTGATTATTTATTCGATTAGTCGACTAATCAGATCATATGTTAATTGAATATAAAACATAGAGCTTATAACGTCAGAATGCAGCTGCTATTATATAACCATGGTTAGATTTTAGCTAAATGCTAACTAAAAATAATTGCTGTGGAAGGTAAGTTCTGCTCTGCAGATATTACACAGGTTTCTCTTTCATTTTCTTAAAATGATCCCACACTTTGAGCTCTGTTGTCAGGTAGCCATGATACCAGAGCCTGTCTGWATAATGTCTTGTGACGTCCACGGTCTACCCCAGTTACCACTACTGTGCATGTGTGTCAAGGACAGAAAGGCAGAMGTGGCAGTGGAAGGTGTCAAAGCAGTTTGGAGAGAAAAACAAAGAAAGAAAACAATTAATCGATTATTAAATTAGTCATTGATTATTTTAACAATCGATTAGTCGTCGATTAATCGTGGCAGCCCTAATATATATGTAGAATACATGGGTTATTGATGATTAGATTTTTTATGCTTTTTATCTCAAAAAATTATGATCGTATTATACATGAATAAATACAGTAGATGTTCCTCTATCACCGTTTTCAAAAACAGTTGCCACAGATTTTAGCAAACCTCTAAAACTCAGTGAGTTTTACGGATATTGATCTAAAATTTAACGTAGCATTAGCTCAAACATCTGTGCTTAAAACCTGGGCAGTAAGTCAGCTCTGTCTGTGTGTTAGCAAAATATCTCAGGAACCACAAGACGTTTTATTAAACTTTCACCAAGATGTACATTTATGGATGATTACTGTTTGAAGTCAGCAGAATTCAAGCTGGCCGCTGAGCTAAAACTTGATGTTGAAGCAGTCGAAAGTCATCACATAAGCCTTCTTTCCATGAATGAATCTGAATATTTTGTTTTTATCTTACCTTAACGTCAGCGTGAAGTCCCCCTGCAGCTTTGTGGAGGCGTCCCGCACCAGAAAAGACCCGTCCGGTGTGTCTCGGAGCTTCTCGTTCACCTCGTCCCTGCGAGGAGAGGCGGTGGACGGGTCACGTTTTGCACCGGCAGGAAAATATTAAAGTCTAAATTTGGCAGGAGAAGTGGCGCAGCCYGGTTTTGTTACCTGGTGATGTCGCCCCAGTACCACTCGGCGTCCTGCAGCGAGCACACAGGCGCAGACGGGCAGCTGTTGTTGTTGCTCGCGGTGGACACGGCTGGTTTCGTGGACCTGGGAGGAAGAGCTGGATAAACAAAAAGAAATAGGATTAAAATATAAAAAGCTGCAGGTATTTAAATGTCGCCCACCCCCCTCCCCTCCTCAGCGGCTAACGCCCACAGCCGGCCTGAACATGACTGAACTTGTGAGGACAAGCCCAGGCATGTCTCCAACACAAGGACCCCCGACGACCTGCGCCCCATCACTGAAAATCACAAAAATAATTAGAGTAATAACCGATATTTGGCTTGCACTTCTCAGGAACGCTTGCAGAGGCCGTGACAGGTATTTAATTTGGCCTCTAAATTAGAATTTGGAGGCCGTCGCTGCACCCCTCCCATCCTTTATTCACGCCAAGCTTTTATATATTACAGGTTTTCCATCCAGCCGAAAGCTTCAGAGAGAGAAAAGAAAAATTCTGGCCGAAGCCCACGTTTGAAGGGAGGGGAAAAGGAGGGCAGACCGCATCAAGAGGAGGTGAAGGGCGATATATTTCACTGCAGGACAAAAGTGCCTTTCATGAGGCAGTTAGGGGAGAACACAGGAGCACCTCAGAGCCGGGAACATGTGGCCGTCTCCCACCATCCGCTCTCCTCTTTTYCTCCCTCCTCTTCCTGACCTTAAAATAAACAAAAGGCAGGTGCAGCAGGCCACGAACGCTGCACATCCTGAAATTCTGCTGAGTTTAAACCAGGCTTTTAGAAAAAATAATAATAATAAAACCCACACAGAGAGCAGGAGTCGCCTCACCTCAGAGCCAACTGAAAGAGGACAAATATGAAGCAGAAATGTCAGGAATCCTGGTCGTTCCTGACCCGAGAGGATCAAGTACACGGTGGAGAAAATATCACGATTTTACCTCAATCTGTATCGAGAACAATTCCTATAAATCTCAGATTTATATTAAAAATATATCAGATCCATTAAAAACCCACTGATGACACATACAGAGCATCAAGAAACAAGAAAATAAGAGTTGAATAGAAGCTGATGGTGACATCCTACTGTGTGTTTTAATAACTTTAGTTTTAATCTAGAAAACACGTAAAAAGTTTAATTTTCTTTATAACACTTTTTGTACAGTAAGGTTTTACAACAGATAAAAATAAAAACCAAAGAAAAAACTAAATATGACAGCATTCAATATTATTATTTTTTTAATCCAGAAATGTTACAACGTAAAAATTAATTATACATTTCATTTATTTTTTACTCATTTGCCTRTTTTATCACAGCAGTTATTACACATTTCTGCACTGATCCTTTGTCTCCGTTAGTTTTTATGAGTTTTTACAG
>NW_013952795.1:422933-427045 GCF_001266775.1 Austrofundulus limnaeus
AGAGAGAGAGAGAGAGGAGGCCGCTGCGCAGCTCCTCCAGAGGTATTACGTAATGGGTCAGAGGAGTGCGCCGAGCCGCCGCTGGGGGAGCTGCTCCTCTCCCAGCTTTATTACAAAGACATGAAGGTAAAACTACAAGAAAATAAAAAATAAAGCTTTAAGCTTTTTTAAGCCAAACTCACCTGGTGGCGCTTGATCCATCTCGATGTAGAATAAGCCTTCAGGAGGATAAACCATTCCTGTTCCAGTCCGGGTCGCACTTCTTGTCTTTGTTTCTAATGTTTTAAGTCCTTTTATTATTATTATTATTATTTCTCAGCAGCAGATGAACCTAACTCAGGCTTGGCTGCAGTCCTGGGAAGACTGGGACAAACAAATAAAAAAGACAGAAACCCCTCCGAGTGCGGCATGCCAGAGTCCAGGTGTCTCTATGTCCGGTCCTGCTCCGCGGGCTGCCTGCTGCCTCCTGTCTCCTGTCTCCTGTCTCCTCCTCTCCGGGCTCGGCTGCTCCTTCTTCTCCTCCTCGTCTCGGAAGTGGGTCGACTTTAAAGAGCTGCTGCAACGTCGTCCAGGCTCAGCCCAACCTGCAGGACCAGGAGGGGGGTTCGGTCCACCTGGAGACGTCATTACCAGGTGAAACACACCTTCTCTAATAAATATGACACACTTATTTAGAAACATCTCRTACACACCATCAGATGATTTCATATATAAATTATTATCTTTGTGTTTTTGAGTATTTCAGCGGACTGGACCTCCCCCTCCTCTTGTTTGAGATGGTACAGTCCGGACGGTTTCATTCAGGTCCTCTCAGCTGAGCCCGAACAGCTGAATAAATCCTGACAGAGCATGAATGGAAACAGGAAAACTAGCTGGAATCATTTCACCTAAATGTTTGGGCTTGTATTTACAGACTAAAACACATTCTTACTGAAACAACATCATGCTGCGGGTTTGACCAGAACCAAAGGAAGATTTGGGTCATTTGAACATGAGCAGACTCTTTCACAAGTCTAAAATAAAATGACACTTTCTCATTATTTAGCTCACTTTTCTAGTGTAAAACCCTAGTTTAAAAAAATCCACTAACATTTTATTGTTATTTAACTCATTGTTTTCACATGTTGCTAATTATTATTGTTATTTCTTTTTTTTTTTTACAAACTTTTAAATATTATATACAAATATTAAATCCCACATCTAAATATGTAAATCTGAAAGTAAAAATTAAAATTTAGATGTTAAAATTTACGTTTAAGAATTTCGTAACGTAACACAGCCATCATCAACCTGAGACAAAACCAACTGCTAGCTCTGCTAACGCTGCTAAAGTTTTCCTACAGGACATAAAACGCYGGTGTCTGAGCTGCACTTCAATCTTTAAATTAACTTTATTATGTTTTGGTTGAATATATTCTGGGAATAAACGGAGCAGACCTTATAAGATTTATTCTTTTTCTGCTACCTTTATTGTGATTCGTTTCCCATCCAAGTCGCCTCAACTTTGCCATGTTTCTCCTCCTGCATACTTTGTCCTAGAGCTGCCATTGTAATTTATATCTGTAAAGCCCCTGTGCCAAATGATGGCTATGCCTTTTGGTGCCTGTAAAACTTATAGTTTTTGAAATATTAATATTTAATAAATTATAATGGCAGTCAATGGAGCCTTGTATTGGTCCAATACTGCCCCCTGCTGCCTCTACACAATATGATACTGCACCATAATTTTATAATATTTAACCTCAGTAGTTCAGTGATTACAATATTAATATGATTGTATTTTGATGTTTTACTGTAATACTGTCTTTATGTTGTCCTATTGCTGTAATACATTGCACTTCAGTGTCAATAATTGCATTGGCAAGGTAAACTTTTTCTGTATACAAACAATCCAATCTGTGGGGTTGTCCTCTGCCACATCTCATATAGTCTCATGATGAGCACTGTGGGCTTTCATGTGGGAGGTCAGGGTTCAAATCCAGTACTGCAACTTTAGCATCTCTTTAAATCTCTTCAAACTTCATATTGTCACACAATTACCTTAATTACAAACACCTGCTGACGTGACAGGCACAAGCTGGTRTAGAAAACACATTTGAACTTGGTCAAAGTTCACTCTGAAAGTCCAATGCTCCTGCCTACATTGTCCTACAGCTGCCATTGTAATTTCTATCTGTAAAGGTCCTGTGCCAAATGATTGCTATGCATTTTGGTACCTGTACAACTTGTAGTTTTTGAAATATTAATGTTTAAACTTTATTCCAAATTCATATAATGAGAGTCAATGGGGCCTTGTAATGGTCCAATACTGCCCCCAGCTGTACTCAACTTGGTACTGCACCATAGTTTTTTATATTTAATCTCAATAGTTCAGTGTTTACAATACTAATATGATTGTATTTTCATGTTTTACTATAATATTGTCTTAATACTGCTCTATTGTTGTCATATTATGCAGTTTAGTGTCAATAATTGTATTGGCAATGTGGCCTCTTTCTGCACACATACAAATCAACCCCTGGCACCACCTTCTGTCACAACTCCACTGGTCTAATGGTCTATGTCATGGACTTCCATGTGGGAGATCAGGGTTCAAAACCCTGCTAATGCAACTTTAACAAAAAAATCTCTTCCAACTTCATATTGTCACTCAGTTACCTTAATTACAAACACCTGCTGACGTGACAGGCACAAGCTGGTTTAGAAAACACATTTGAACTTGGTCACACTTCATTCTGCAAGTCCACTGCTGCAGGTAAAGCCATGCTACATGGCAATGCACGCTTGTTTTTACATAGTAAAAACCCATGTCTAGTTTTATTCTGATTTTTGGTTTGTGTATTTTCTTTGTTTTTGATTGTATATAGTTATTTTTTAATGAAATGAATAAAATTTTTGAAATGAATTGAAATCTGCCAGACCACAGGAACCATCCATATTGTTTTTAATGAACACATTTTGAATTCAAATTTTAAATGCCATCTTTAGCAGCATTAGATGCGCTAGCAGTGTTAGCCTCAGATGTCAACAACGGTCTCTCCACGCCAGCACGGTGCACGCCGTTGTCATCAGATTCACTGGTGATTCAGTTCCACTACTGACCGGGACACTCAACTGAACTAAGGAATGAATCGGTTAGTGAAGTGATTTGATTCAGTTTGTTCATTCATAAGATTCAAGAGACAGAACATTTAGGTATTTCTGAAATAAATGCTACAGCAGATTTTTTAGATTTGGTTGTAGTTGGGTTCAGACTGACCAGRCTAGGCTACTCAAAGAGCTATCTACAGCAGGTAAGATAATAATAGTTCATAATTTTTTTTTTCGCCAGTACATTCCTTTAGAGCGTCTCTCATTAGTGTTATCCCCGCCTCGAGGAGCACGAGGTCATTTGTTTCAGAAGTAGACGAGAAGATGGCAGCGCTCTGTTCCTGTCGGGCCAGTCCAACACGTTCAGCGTCCCGTCTGTCAGCGCTCCTGAYGAGCTCAGAAGAAACGGCAGCAGGTGTGTTCGCAGCCACAGGCCTCCGTCCACGATGCGCTGAAGCCGTCCATTATTTTACCACCAGAGCACATTTCCCTCTCGCTCTGACTTCACGTGCTAAAAATGGTCCCTTACTGTCTCGTTCGCCCCGAATGAATACATGCATTGTGGGGGTCGCCGCGTGACACAGAGTGACACTGTGCTGTAAATTTAAACAGCCGAGGCCTCTTCCTTCGGCTGACGTTAGCGGGGAGGGGAAGAAGGCCTGCTCGGTCAGAACTCCAGCGTTGTTGGTGTCCWGGCATTTGTGGTTAAATCCATTTTGACCCCGGACCCGAGAGTCACGGGAGGGTGCTGCCTCCGACATTCCTTTTTTATTTTTAATTTTATATTTTCACCATCAGTGTCCAGAAACTATAAACTAACTGGGTTAAATGTGTGTGGGCAACTTAAAGAGGAACAAACTGGGATTTTTATTGTTCTTAAAAATAAATGTGAACATAAAATGGAGTTTAGCGTTTATCACAAAGGTTAAAGAGTTTATTTTATATCAGAGGATCTATCCTTTAACAGGTTTGTGTGTGTGTGTGTGTGTGTGTGTGTGTGTGTGTGTGTGTGTGTGTGTGTG
>NW_013952795.1:427055-434147 GCF_001266775.1 Austrofundulus limnaeus
GTGTGTGTGTGTGTGTGTGTGTGTGTGTGTGTGTGTGTGTGTGTGTGTGTGTGTGTGTGTGTGTTTATGAGTGCTGTATGATGTCCAAGTGTTGCTCCTCTCTCTTCATGCTTCAACCTGGAAACAAGTCACAACATGTCACTCGATCACCCTCCTCCTTCCTTCACCCCCTCCCCCGCTGTCAGCAGAACACAGAATCTGATCCTTCAGTTTTTGGGTCCGACCCGTGCGACACATTTCACGACSGCCGCCGTCTGGAATCAGAACCACGCCGATCCAAACAGCGAGGGGGGAAAAACAAGTCTGTAACGAGCGTCAGTTTGCCTCTCTCTGTGACACATGCACAGTGCTGAATGACTGCTGAAGACTTGCTGAAGAAGCTAAAATTGCTTTTAAAGCTAAAGGTAGCAGAACACTAGCTATATGAGAAAAGAAACAAATCATTAGCTAAAGGTCAAAAGAAGCAACCTGCTATCTAAAGGCTAAAAGTAGTAAAACACTGGCTAAAAGCAGCTAAAGAGTAAAAGTAGCACAAGGCATCCTTAATGTAGCAAAAGGAAAATGTTCGGTAGAAGCTGCAAACTGCAAAAGCTAAACTTGAAAAAAGTTTAACTAAGGTCTAACCCATTTAACAAAATTTGTTTGGCTCAGTTCTGGCCCACACAGTGCACTAACACTCAGCCCAGATATGACAAAGAAAGATGGCCCTTTAGTGGCCCAGATGTGGCTTGCCAGAGGTGGTCCACTCATGGGCTTGCAAGCACCACATAAACCAAACCGCTGGGCCAGTTATAGCACTGACAGATTTGGGCTGCATAAACCAAACCACAATCGAGCCGTTTGTGGCATGCCATTTTTAAACAAAAGGGTCATCATTGTCAGACCGTAGTAGTCAAATGTGGGCTACTTTTAGCTAAAAGCAACAGAATTCTAGCTGAAAGCTAAAGCTATGAGTACAATATTTAAAACTAAACCACAAGGCAAAATTATTCTGGCCCTGTTCTGGCCCACACAATGTACCAACACGTGGCCCAGATACTGTAAAAGAAGATGGTCCTATGGTGGCCCAAACATAGCTTGTCATAGGTGGTCTATAGGCCAGCACTACATAAATTAAACCACAACATGGGCCAGTGTTGGCATTGACATATTTGAGTCAAATAAACCAAACCACAACCGGGCCAGTTATTGCACTGACAGATTTGGGCATGCGTAAACCAAACCACAACCGGGCCAGTGTTGGCACTGACAGACTTGAGTCATTTACACCAAGCCACAACTGGGCCACTGTTGGCAATGACAGATTTGAGTCAAATAAACCAAACCACAACTGGGCCAGTTATAGTACTGAAAGATTTGGGCATGCATAAAACAAACCACAACTGGCCCAGTGTTGACATTGACAGATTTGAGTCATATAAACCAAACCAAAACTGGGCCAGTTATAGCACTGATAGATTTGGGCTACATAAACCAAACCACAATTGAGCCATTTGTGGCATGTCATTTTTAAACAAAAGGGTCATCATTGTCAGACCTGACCCACATTCTGTTGACAAATCACTTGCCGTGCCAGCTTGACACCATATCTGGCCTACACCTGTCTGTATTGTGGGAGTGAGTATATCAAGAAGTGTTTGAAAAGGACAGCTAGTGGCAAAAAGTAGCCAAATGTGGGCTACTTTTAGCTAAAAGCAACAAAATTCTAGCTAAAAGCTAAAGCTATGAGAACAATAATTAAAACTAAACCACAGAGCAAAATTATTCTGGCCTTGTTCTGGCCCACATAATGTACCAAAACTTGGCCCAGATACTGTAGAAAAAGATGGTCCTTTGGTGGCCGAATTGTAGTGTGTCATAGGTGGTCTATTTAAGGGCCAGCACTACCTAAATTAAACCACAACTGGGCCAGTGTTAGAATTGACAGATTTGAGTCATATAAACCAAACCACAACTGGGCCAGTTACAACACTGACAGATTTAGGCTGCATAAACCAAACCACAACCAAGCTGTTTGTGGCATGCCATTTTTAAACTAAAGGGTCGTCACTGTCAGACCTGACCCACATTCTGTTGACAAATCACTTGCCGTGCCAGCTTGACACCAAATCTGGCCTAAACCTGTCTGCAATGTGGTAGTGAGTATATCAAGAAGTGTTTGAAAAGGACAGCTAGTAGCAAAAAAGTAGCCAAATGTGGGCTACTTTTAGCTAAAAGCAACAGAATTCTAGCTAAAAGCTGAAGCTATGAGAACAACATTTAAAACTAAACCATAGAGCAAAATTATTCTGGCCCTGTTCTGGCCCACACAATGAACCATCACTTGGCCCAGATACTGCAAAAAAGATGGCCATCTGGGGGCCCAAATGTAGTTTGTCATAGGTGGTCTATTTAAGGGCCAGAACAACATTTATACATTCAATGAAACCACAACTGGGCCATTGTTGGCATTGAGAGAGTTGAGTCATATAAACCAAACCACAACTGAGCCAGTTATAGTACTGACAGATTTGGGCACGTGTAAACCAAACCACAACTGGGCCATCGTTGGCACTGACAGATTTGAGTCATATAAACCAAACCACAACTGGGCCAGTGTTGGCATTGCCAGACTTGAGTCATATAAACCAAACCACAACTGGGCCAGTTAAGCACTGACAGATTTGGGCATGCATAAACCAAACCACAATTGGGCCAGTGTTGGCACTGATAGATTTGAGTCATATAAACCAAACCACAACTGGGCCAGTTATAGCACTGACAGATTTGGGCATGCATAAACCAAACCACAATTGGGCCAGTGTTGGCACTGACAGATTTGAGTCATACAAAGCAAACCACAACTGGGCCAGTGTTGGCACTGACAGTTTTGAGTCATACGAACCAAACCACAACTGGGCCAGTGTTGGCACTGACATATATGAGTCATATAAACCAAATCACAACTGGGCCAGTTATAGCACTGACAGATTTGGGCATGTGTATACCAAACCACATTCGTTTGTGGCATGCCATTTTTAAACTAAAGGGTCATCATTGTCAGACCTGACCCACATTCTGTTGACAAATCACTTGCCGTGCCAGCTTGACTCCAGGTCTGGCCTACACTTGTCTGCAATGCGGAAGCATTTGAAAAGGCCAGCTAGATGCAAAAAGTAGCCAAATGCTGGCAAAAACCAATTGTAGCTAAAACTAAAACTATGAGGACAATATTTAAAAACTAGAAGTAGTAGAATAGTGGCTAAAAGATATATAATGAACAAAAAGTTAACTAAAAATTAAACCACAGAGCAAATTTTGTCTGGCCCAGTTCTGGTCCATACAACGTGCCAACACTTGGCCCAGATTCTGCAAAGAAACATGGCCTTTGGTGGCCCAATTGTAGTTTAGGTGGTACACTACAGAGGTGGTACAAGCGTGGACAAGCAACACTAAACCACAACCGGGCCAGTTGTGGCATGCCATTTTATAAAAAAGGGCCATCATTACCAGACCTGGCCCATATCTAGTCGGCAAAATGTTTGCCATGCCAGCAGTGCTAGCAGTGACAGCTAGACACCAGAACTGGCCCACACCTGTCTGCTAGGCGGGGAGAGTATCAAGAAGTACTTTAAAAGACTAGCTAGAAGCTAAAAGTAGCCAAAGACTGGCTATAACCTTAAAGGAACAGAATCGCAGCTAAAAACTAAAAGTAGCACTTTAAGTAGCTTAAGAACAGAGTTGTAATGTAACTAAGTACAAATACTTTGTTACTGTACTTAAGTATAAATTTTGGTTATCTGTACTTTACTTGAGTAATTATTTTTCAGCGTAATTTTTACTTCTGCTCCTTACATTTTTACACAATTATCTACTTTTTTCTGCTTACGTTTTTTAAAAAATGTAAGATGTAGAAAGTCGTTTCTCCTATTTCATTTCGGCTTGACATTGTTAAAAAAATACAATCCTGAAAAGATGTGTCTCCTGGATAGAGTGAATTTAATTGTGTTAAATTTAAACCAAAATAAATATGTACCATTCTGATAACAAGTTTGTACATAATCTATCAAAGCTGCACACCTTTATAAAAATATTTTTTGAAGAGGTCACCTCCCAATAAATGTAATTTGGAAAATCGAACCGTTCATTTTTACTCAGTACTTTTATTACTTAAGTATATTTTATGTCTGAAACTTAATTTTGATCTTTAAGTACAAAAGAAATCAGACACTTTAAGACTTTTACTCAAGTAATATTCTTAGAAGAGATTTTAACTTTTACCAAAGTAATTTTATGATAAGATACTTTCAATTTCAGGTACTTTATACCAGGGGTTCTCAGATCTTTTCGGTCTGGGGACCCCTTACAGTGGCGAAAAAAATCCCAGGGACCCCCTCATAAACCCCATGCTGTTTTAAAAGATAATTTATTGTCGTTTCAACCCCTAAATTCCATGGGAATATTATTTTTATTTAGTCTATTATGTTTGTTTTAAATGTTCTCCATGCATTTTTAAAAATAAAAACCAAATTTACAATTTAGTGAAATTTTTTGAGGACCCCCAAGATACCTCTCACGGACCCCTGGGGGTCCTGGGACGCCAGTTTGAGAACCTCTGCTTTATACAACACTGAAGATAAAAAAGAGAGCTAGCAGTCGAAGCAGATTAGAAAGAAAACAATGTTTTTGAAGGAAGATCGCAATTTTTTATGTGTAAAAGTTACAAAAATCTCATGAAAGAGCTGAATATTTACATAAATGACTAAAATATCACGGCGCGCAGAAGTAGATATGTTGGAATAGTCGTGTAAAAGCGGAAAACAAGCATGTGAATGATGACTCGGCATTCTGCCACAGTTTAGAGCTGATCTGTTTACATTTAAACTATTTCTCTCAGCTTGGATCGTTCAAAAAGCTAACAGCAACAGGTGAGACGCTCATCGTTTACATCTTCTCCACAGAAACCCTGGTCAGAGTGAACAATCCTTTAAATGTTTTACTTCATCAGAYGTTTTCGTTCAGGGCTAAACACGAGGTGTTTCATAAACCTCAGGGCTCTGCACCCCCGATCCAGGCGGTCCTGATGGGATCATTGGAAACTAATCGTAAGATTAACAGGATGGGCTGATACTGCAACCAGGCCAGCTGCCGGTGAGCTGCTGTGACTCATCTCCATGTCCTCCCCCCGYCCCCTCCATACCAGATTGTGGTGGTGTTAGGATCCCTCTGCGCGAGCTGGAAGGAACGGACAGATGTTCCTCAGAGTTTAATACACACAACAGYTGTCAGATTAACATTTTTCGACACTGATCTGACAAGTAGCCTCAAACGAGCAGAGAAACACCATAACGTCCCGTAAACGGAGAGGGTGGGGCGCGACAGATTTATTATGGTTTTCTGCTCAGGACCATCAAGGCAGGAAACTTAAATAAGGAGGCACCTGGGAGAATGTGAAGCAGTTGGTGTTGTGAGGATTAGGTCCGTGTGGCTCGGTGTGTGGTGACAATATGAATCCAGTTAATCCTCCTGTTTCACAGGGTTAAATGTGTACACCTCCTGCTGTCACACACGAACCCACAATCATCTGGTTTTACTCTGTAAAAATTCAYGTTTTTCAAAAATAATGCTACATCTCATGATGCCACAGTCAAAACACCAGAGGAAACAAAAAATATTAATGATTTGGTGTTTCACAGATATTTAGCTACAATTTGGTGTAGTAGCTGAATGTCATGGAGGTGTAATAACTGGAGTGATTGAAAGGGATTAAAAGTAAAATAAGCTTATAAAGACGATGTAATCACTGTTAATTGAACTGGTTAGCAGATATTAGCTACGTATATTGTTATACAGAGAGTAGCACTCTGCTGAATCATGCTACAATTTAATACAAATGATTAAATATTACAAGCTGGKTTTGCCTCTAATTTATGTAATATTTACACAGTGTAAAACAATATTATACATTTAACTATTTTTAGGTGCCTATAATACAAACCTGACCTGTWGAGAAGATGTTAATTAATATCAGTAGAGGCAAGTTTCAGGCATGCAGTGAACATTTTTGAAGTGTCGACTGGTTTGTTATTATTTATGACAGTAAGAAATAATAAATATAGTTGAAGTCATAATTTTTCAACTCACTAAAAAGTCTAAATTATTAACTGACTTCAGTCTGTTTTCGTTATTTATAAATTACGTAATTTTTTGTTAATATTTAGCTTTTCTACGATTGTTGAATAAAACATAATCAGCAATTACTTTATATTAATTTATTGTAACAAATATTACAGATAATTTGTGACGCAGATCCAGTTGCTGTTAATCTAAAAGCTGCTGATGACTGAGATGATGCCCTGTTCTGTCACGACATTGTCGCTGTGTTCCAGTAGTCCTGGGAAGTGGTAATTTCCCAGTTCCCACTGGTAGATTTAAACTGGAACGCCTCCTCCAGTGGTAATATTCCACTCGTATAGTGGAAGAAATGCCCCGTTTCGATTTCAAAATGGCAGCTACTCGCAGCTTTACAAAGTTAACTCCATRACTTTTACTGTTAATTATCTTTCTTAATGTTTTTGTGCATGTTTGATCACTCACACAAGTAGTGTGTTTTCTGTGCAATACTGTACTTATTAAAATCATTGGGTCTCATGCAAGAACCGTTCGTACGCACAGATTTGTTCTTAAATTGTGCGTACGAGTGATTTAGGAGAATTTGTAGCATTCACCAATGTTTTCGTATTCTAAGATTTTCTTCAGATACGAACAAAATTCACGAGTGGTCCAGACCTGTCGTATATTTTACCAGCAGTCAGTCTGCTGTTATCCAGACGGGTTTTCTTCATTAATAACTTTATATTTCGTTAGTTTGAAGATATTTTGAGTTGAAAATAAATCACTCCATAATTATGTTGACAATAGGCTATTCTGCTTGAATTAGAGTTAAGGGCTCGACACACGGGAGGCGACGTCGCTCGCTCTCCATTCATTTCCTATGGAGCCTGTGCGGTGAGGCGACAATCGCTCGCCCTCCTCCAGCTAAGCGATCGGCGAAAATCGTACATGTGATATTTCACGCTCGTACACGTAGACGTGCACACGCGAGCTTGCGAC
>NW_013952795.1:435358-442113 GCF_001266775.1 Austrofundulus limnaeus
GTGCATTATTTGCTAGGCCTTTAACCACCAGCTGATTTCGCTGTAKTTGTGTAGTTGTAATGTAGGACACGTTTGTCTGATTTTGAACATCAGAACAAGCCTCACAGACACAATATGCTGAAAACGGTGTCAGGGATTTGTTTGGTTTATAATGTCAGCGTCTGTGTCACGGTCTTGCCTCGTATCCTTGAGCGAGCTGCACGTCTCTCAAACCTTCTGCTGCTGCTGCTATTCGTGGCCATCGCAGGGATACATAACGGTCCTGGCAGGCGGCTCAGCTTTCACCATGGTGAAACTGTGGGGTTTCCCTGATCGGCAGCCAGAACCAGAGCACAAAGCACGCAGCGGACCTGCCAGAGGCAACTCAAACTGTGGGCAGAGCGCAGGGCGGCTCTGGTCTGGACCCCGGGACCCAGGCATTGTGGAAATGTAAGTGGGGACAGTGTCTGAAYGGCTTGAGCTGGAACAGAAAACCTTGGACAAACCAAAACTATGAGCTTGAAATAGCTGGGCCCTGGGAAACATGGCTTGTTCTTTTCAGGAGGTCAAAGAGAAGCCAAAAGGAAGGAGAGGAWAACAGAAACCGATGTTTGACGGAGGGAAATTGGAGGCTACTGTTTCTATAGACATCTGCAAAACGGACACAGTTTTTCCCAAACACTACTTCCATGTCTGCTTCTTTCTTCTCCAGGTCTGTCCCCACCGTTGTCTGAATTAGCACCCAGTGGTCGTACCCAGCACTCATCAWCTGCCTCTTCATTCTGCTGCAGATTAATCTTACAAACAGAGGTGACAAGTGAGCTGCTCCTGGCATGCAACCACATAAAACCCACCAGCTGAGGGCCTGAGTTATGCAGGGGAGGATGAGCCTGTGGTTTCAGCAGCCTCTGTTAGCTCCCCCCACCTCTGTCAACAAGGCCTGAGTAGGAAACAGAGCAGGCAGTTTTTTTCCTGCAGTTGGAACCACCAAAAATCCCCCAAAGACGTCGGGATTCTGTGTAAAATGTAAATAAAATGCAACAATATGCAAATTTCCTTTGATTTGGTTAACTAGCTGCAGGTCAGCGTGAGGTCTGAGTATAAACAGAGCATTTCAGAGGCTGAATCTACTCAGAGGTAAAGATGGGCCGAGGTCTGTGAAAAACTGTCTAAAATTAACAGAACTGCCACGACTGGCTGAAGGGTTGGACCCCAGAACGCAGACAAAYACGAGGAGCTCTGGGGAAAAAAATGCAGATATGGAAGCAGAATTTACCAGGAGTCACCTCAACACAAGGAGGACAGAAACAACAATACACTGCTGGATACAAATCAAACACAAAGGCTGGGTCTGACAAGACACGTGAAGACAGCTGTGACCAGGTGATGGTGGGCGTGGCCCGCTGACTGGACTGAAGAGGAATGAACAGGTGACACAGAGGAGCGTGGAGGACTGAAAAAAGAAAGACACAAGAAAGTAGATAAAAATAATCGAGAATAACAAATAAACCTCGYGACAAAACACAAAAGACTTGATGAAAAAAACATGGATCCTGACAGGAACAGTTTCAGAGCTACAGCTCAGAACTGAAGAAATTTATAGTTATTAGAGTTTAGTACTGATGTTAAAAGCACAACACTAAATATTTAGGTTTTCCTTTTAATAATGTTTAATCTATTATGTGTTGATCGATATAGATTAGTTACATGTCCGAAATATCTATAACAACACATATTTAACCGTCATGAGAACAGTAGGTGAGAATTGTTTGAATGCCTGTGATTCAGCCGTAGGYCAGTAGGGGGCGAACGCGGGCATTGAAGACTCTATAAATGGATCAACTTCCTGGTTGGCCAGCAGTGCGTGGTTTCCTGTCAGCGGTGGCAATAAACCCTCACTCCAGAGTTCTGGTTTTGTATGGTTTTATTCTGTCTAACAATCATATTATTTAACATTGTTGGTTTTCTATTGACTTCAGTCTTTGAACACGAATATTTCTTACAGTTTTGGTGACCCCGACGTTTGTCTGAAGGTCGTGTAGGAAACTGCGGTGTTGGGGCTAAGGCGGCTCGCATTGGCAGGCCTTTGTAATCGACGTGCGGTCTGGTCGCAGGACAAAGGTTGCTTTCCATCTTGTTTACCGAACAAAACGATGTGGCGATCGGTGGTTTCTGTGGGCTGGGCTGTATGTGGGGGAGTTGAAACAGCCTCGCTAAGTATCAGCGTTGCTAGGCTAAGGCTGTGTGTCAGCTTAGCAACGACAACGTGTCGTTCGGCATAGTCAAAACAAGCGTGGTTTAAGGTGGACGGTAAGAGACGGTTTAAAACGTTTAAACATATCAGTCTGTGGGGGTTTAAAGCCATACAATTCAGTGGGCCCTTATAGGTAGTGAAATGTGTTTTATATGTGTTTGGATGMGTGGTGTGTGTGATACTGTCTTCTAGGCCGATTTATCTGAGCTCTTTCAAAATCCTAGGGTGGGTCTTTAAAAGACTGCACTYAAAACAGGTTGGGGWACAACTTCATAATAACATGGTGGCCGCACGAGCCACGTGACCACCTGTAATGGTGGTCACGAGCATTGGGTTAGGCTCGTCAAAAGGAGAAATCCATGAATTGTAGTTGAGATCGCCTGGTGGGTTTTTGCATGATTTAAAAAAAAAATCCTTGTTAAAGGTGGGGTTAAATTACACAACAACAACTAAGAAACCTCTGAGCTCAAAGGCTGAAATGGTAAATGGACTGAACTTAGATAAAGCTTTATGAAGCCCCATGGGGACCCTCTGACCACCATCAGAAATTACAGGACGACTCCCCTAACCRCTCYGCCACAGACGCCAAATCGTCAGTATTGGATGGTGGTGATCTTCAGGCCCTCAGGTTCCACTGCATTAAAAACATGTCTGGTCCTGTACGGACAAAGCTCTATTATGCACAATGCAAGGACAAGACAACCTGTTAAAATAAAGCCTGCCTCTCTGAYGGTATTGGGGTGCATTAGWACCTCTGGCCCGTGCAGCTTACACACCTGAAAAGGCTCTATTAATGCAAAAAAGTATATAAAGGTTTCAGAACAATATGTCATGTCAATACATARAAGAATGGACTTTTCAAGGGGACAAAATGAAAAGGATTCTACTGGAAATAAGAGAACAAACGATCATTTATTTAAAGGGTCTCAAACTCATTTTCACTGAGGACCACCTGTGGTGGTCCCCAAAGGGCCAATTGTGATGAACTGTAATGTTTCGTGTTTAACTTTGACTAAACATGAAACATGTTCCTCTAGCTGTGGCTGAGCACCACTAACAGACAATAACTGAGCTCYACCTGGTATTTCCTGCATTGAAACAGTGCTTGAACACATCCTCTTATAAACACCAAAAAGTATAATGTGTACGACTGACTAAATGTGAAATAAATAATACAGAAATACTATTAAAAGTAAAAGTAAGAGAGTTTTACTCACTGTCGAGTTGTTGTAAGTCTTGAATTCTGAACTTTCCTCATCTCTAACAAGGAATTCCCAGGATAATCGACAYGCATTATGAGACATAGTTTATGGTCAGTGCTTGCTTTAAGGTGCCTGTGACATCAAATYTYTGTAATAAATATGCTTATTGTAAAAGATAAAACTGAGAACATTTTGCAAAAGAACTTTCACTCCGCTGAGATGAACAGYTGTTGAGATATTKGCATGTGAAGAAACAGGAAGTGATGTCAAAGAGGAATGTCTGCATGTAAAAAGCGGATCGCTACAGCCGACAACACAGACTGTAGAGAAGAATCTGATGCTTCTTTAGATTATTTTGAGTCACTATCAGAGATGAAAAAGAGTCAGAGTTCAGATAAAATTGTTCCAATAAACAAAGATCAGGGAGTTTATTTTCTCAGAGTTCCCCTTTGATGTCACTTCCTCTTGTGTTTTTCTGTACCACATAAAAGTCTTGCTGGGCCACATTTAGCCTGTGGGCTAATTAAAATGTTCTTTTTTATGGCATCTTTCATAGTAACTACTTACTTTTAAACATTAAAAAATCATGAATTAGCAAATCTGATCATTCAAGAACAGGGGAGTCCAGTCCTTGTCCTGGAGGGTCACTGTCCTTCATATTTTAAAGGTTTCTCTTTTCCAACACACCTGATTGGAACGAGTGGGCTCCTGCAGAACCTGCAGAGGTAATTCAATCACTGAATCAGGTGCGTTGGAGCAGAGGAACAAGTAAAACATGCAGGATAGAGTTCCTCCAGGATCAGACATCCMAGGGGTCTCATTTATAAAGGATTGCGTGGAAACCATACTAAAAGTGAACGTACGGCCAAAAGGCAGAAATGGCATACGCCAAAAAAATTCAGATTTATAAAACCGTACGTACGCACGTTTCTGCGCATCTTTCCTTTATAAATCACAGCCGCACGTCAGAGTTTGGGCACCAGGTCCCTCCTCAGGTTCTACCCTCTACACGCCCACATTCAACCATAAACAGTCAATGTAAAGTACCTCATGAATGTTAAGATGTATTAAATCAGTCAGCTGATCAATGTCAACAAAAGTGATTGGTTCAGACACGCCCCTTCGTGAGTCTGGAGGATGACAGGTGCTGACTGACAGCTGCTCACGTGAACAGAATGTCTGTAATTGACACAGATTTTCCCTCATTTTGCTTTAGAGTGATCTAACGATTTTTATTTWAAAAAAAACCCAGCTTCAAATTAATTTTCCCTCAGAGCCTGCAGGACGATAAAAACAATAAAAATTAAATCAAATAAGTCAGATAAAATTAAAAGTAAGTCCACCCCTCTTCTCCTCGTCCTCTCCCCCTCCTGCCTGCTCTGTTATCCGCGGCAGACACCCTCGCCTCACGCGCGCGCACACACACACACAGACACACACACACACACGCATCCCCCCACCCCCGCGCGTGACAAATACAGACTTTAAACGTGAAGTTTTATTACATCCACACTGGCGAGGTGGATGCGCCCTGCGCGTGTATCTAAAACGTGTCTTTTGCTGTCCTGCTGTTCTTGTCGTGGAGGGGTCAGGGAGGGGTCTGTGGGTCAGGGAGGGGTCTGAGGGGTCTGTGGGTCAGGGAGGGGTCTGAGGGGTCTGTGGGTCAGGGAGGGGTCTGTGGGTCAGGGAGGGTTCTGTGGGTCAGGGTCATCTGAGGAGGAAGCAGATGAATGGAGTTGAGCAAGGGAACTTTTATTTAAGATTTAAGTTTTTTTTATTTCAAAGGTCCTCATGGCTCAGCAGCAGAAGCATAAATATTACTGTTAAGAAAGCTGATGATAAAGTTGAATAAAAATCTAAGTCTGATGAAGGTAAATTAAATATCTGACAGTGATCATTACACAGTGTGGCTCTAATTCCTCACTTCACCATCTGTGTTGCAGTTTCCCGTCTCCAAAATGAGCGTACGCATGGGTCAGAGCTGGTGTGAGGCACCGCACATTTTCACGTCAAGTTTGGATTTTATAAATCACAACCTTGGCGTAAAAAGTGGCGTACGCAAGTTTCTGGGCTCAAATTGTGCGTACGCCAGTTTTATAAATCCGACCCCTGGTCTTTTACTAACAGTTCTCCTCAGACTCTCYATATATAGAAACATAAGAGAATTTTTAAAATTTACATTTTACACAACCTTCTCAGAGTTAGGGTTGTACAGTGTACCTGAAAGTTTAGAAGCAGGTTTTAACCTGTAAACAGAGGACTGACTACACTGTCTCGTTCTTTAGCCTTGTGTTTTAGTATTTCGTACTGTAGACTAACAGTAAACTTGTCACATGTTCCTCTACTGAGCTGTGTCACCTTGTTTTCTGTGATGAATCATGATCACTCGGCGTTTGTTGCTGCAGCACAAGAAGCTGGACTGAAAGTACTGTGCAGATAAGACTAAACTAATAAAATAACAGACTTGTTTAAAGAGGTTGACAGGTTAGCTCCACTCCTCCAAACATTAGACAGTACTTGCTTGTTGTTTGGTAATGTTTATTTTGTGTCATAAATGGGTTTAAAAGAGATATGTCAGAGGTTTAAATGTGGGATCATGTGGAAACGTTGTGAGCAGTTATATGTTTGAACAACTTCAGTTCAGAGACATTTGGATTAGCTCGGTCCAGAAAGATGAGCTAAAAACTAGTCCAAGAGGATTTCTGTCAACTTCTGGTGGACGATATTTAGGCAAGTATAAGTTAAACATTGTAGAAGAACAGAGGCTTCTTGTCCGAGACGACACAGAGTGACACCAGCACCAGGTGCAGTGGTGGAGCCAGGGGGTGGCCAGTGGTGGCCCTGCCMACCATAAATTAATCTTCAGCAACCCTAAATATTTGAGAAAATTGTAATTTTAAACAATATTAAAAATTGAAAACATAGTCTCATCGAAAAAATTGAGGTGGTTTACACACACATGTGCTGGCGGCCATCTTGGATTTTGATTTGCCAGCTCAATTTTAACTCTGTGAAAATAAAACAAGCACATAGCATATTGGATTGTATTTCTAATTAGATTTGAAGTAACAATTCTGAAATAATGCCCCAGATTAGAAAAGTTCAATGAACGGAAAGGCCTCTGTGAAGTAATTCTAAATATACAGCGGGTAAAATAAGTATTGAACACGTCACCATTTTTCTCAGTAAATATGTTACTAGAGGTGCTAATGACATGAAATTTTCACCAGATGTTGGTAACAACCCAAGTGATCCATACAAAGAAATCAAACCATAAATGTCCAGAAATGAAGTTTTTTTGTACTAATGTGGAATGGCAC
>NW_013952795.1:443516-444917 GCF_001266775.1 Austrofundulus limnaeus
TAAATGTACTGAGAAAAATGGTGACGTGTTCAATACTTATTTTACCCGCTGTATATAAAAGTTAAATACCTAAATATCTGCATTAAACCTGTAGGGCTTCACCCTGCCCTGAACTGGCTTCAAACCCGGGTTTGGTGTTTTTGCTTGAGCCTTTATGGCTCAGGTACACCCCGATTTTTGGAAACCCGAGACCCGTGGTTCAAGTCAGGCCAGGCTGCTTGGTCCGATTCGACGTCAGCTACTGCTGCTCATCGATTGGTTCTCTGACCGGAGAGTTAGTCACACARATGAGTGTAACTTTACGTGATTTGTTTGCAGCAACTGTAACGTTTTTTCCCATGTGRGTTTTACTACAGAAAAAAAGTAGCAAGCTATCAACAACAAGCTAACGTTAGCCACCWTTAGCTTACCGTTCTCTGTCATCCTGCCTTCTTAAGCATCATACTATTACATGGTCTAGTTCAATATTTGATACTTTCCCTTCGAGTTCGGTGTATTTTTGCTGTGTCACAAATAAAATGAAATAAGGTYCATGTGTGTTTGAAATTATGAGCTAGCCCACATCGAGGCGGCTCTCTGCTCAAAGCAAACACAACAGAGCCATATGGTACAATAAGGCCGGGCTGGCTGGAGCAGGGGTGGCCAAGTTGGGCTTTATAATGCAAAAACGCCTAGGATGTGTTAAATAAGATTGTAAAATGTTGGTTAAATGTCCTGGTTTTATCTTTCTGTCCTCAACTTCCTGTATTCTGTTCACGCAGGGTGTCAGCTTATAACTGTACTGCCCCATAACTCTAAATAAGTAAGAAAAAATGAGAATGAATCACTAAAACCCTATTAATTTCCATTTAAAAATGTCAAAATAGTTGAAAARCACACATAAAAAGTTAAGTAAAAGTTAAGTATTTCAGTAATCCACATGATTTGTTAGGAGGAACTACACCCTAATGGAGCTGGAAACTCTGAGATTCAGTTGTCCAACAGAGACACTGGCTTCAGAAGACCTGAGGGGAAAACTTTCTAAGACTTAGCAGCCGAAGCAGTCGCCCCCTGCTGGTCATCAAGCTGAAAGCACTTTTCATTGGCTTTATTTTTCAGACTTAATATTTCCACCATTTTGGTTTGTTTGGTTTGGATCAGGTTTAGATTTTCTGAAAACACTAACAACAGCTCAAACCTTGAAGATTTTAAGTTTGCAAGATTTTTTTTCTTCAGAAAAACTGGATAAAATGTTGTGAAACCACTGGCTGCTGCTGGTTTCAGACAGAGGGATCACGCTGCAGTCAGCAGAACTCAGCAGAACTGTTCTGCGGTGCGTTCTGTCAGCTGAGACGCAGTGAAGACAGACGTGTGTGTGTGTGTGTGTGTGTGTGTGTGTGTGTGTGTGTGTGTGTGTGTGTG
>NW_013952795.1:446252-447765 GCF_001266775.1 Austrofundulus limnaeus
GTGTGTGTGTGTGTGTGTGTGTGTGTGTGTGTGTGTGTGTGTGTGTGTGGTGGCGAGCGGAGGATCCGTGGTTGGAAGCCTGCTCAAGTTAGAGGAGAAACCCGTCTTCTCTCCCTCTCACAATCCCAGGCTTTCATCCAAAGCGAGATTCAAAAGCTGAGAACTCTCTCAAGCTCCTGGGTAATGCACCCCCCCCACACACACACACCCCCGCCACACAGCCATCACATCAGGACTATAACTCTATTAGGCACAGCTCCAGACCAAACCAAGCAACCCTTAACCCACAAAGGCATCATTGTCAGTGGGGATCGCAGCCATAGTCGTCCGTTCTACAGGATTTATACCCCCCCACCACCCCTCCCATGTTGGGACCTTCAACTCTGACCCGAGCTGCCATCTCACATGCTCTGGAACTGCGAGCTTGTGAGGCCTCACGCTTTCCAGGTCTTATAAAAAAAAAACCCTCCTTCACAATACCCGAAGCCTGAAAAGTAGCTTCTCTGCACAGCGCCAGCACCGGGCTCATTCAAGTTGGTGTCAGTCCGGACAGAGGGGCTGGTGGGATGGGGGTGGGGGAGGGGGGGTGTCGAGGGTGAGAGTTTGGAGCTGTGGTTGGACTGCTTGACCCATAGAAAAGGTCACCTGAATGGCATGAGAGGAGAGGAGCTGCTTAAATGGCTCTTTTCTCTTCCTCCTCTCTGCCCGGGCCGGGCCCGAGGAGCTGTATGGTTATTTATGAGTGTGTGGGAGAACAAGAGGGGCTTCACCAAACCCCACCAGCACTCTTTGTTGCCAGGGCCGGACTGAGGAGCACGTCACTGGTTCTGTCATGTATACACGCAGTGAAAAGGACTCAGACAATCCTGAACCCCCCCCCCCAGATGAAGACTCTGTTACGAGGCAGATTTTGAAGAGTGAGGTGGGCTTTAAACGCTCTCTGTCAGCAGGAGGACTGATGCCCCTGAGGGGTTTAAAAAACCCACACAGCAAAAAACAGGAGTGTTAAAATTTCAGTGTYAAACTTTTGGGTGTTGATTTAACACCCCCTAGTGTTTTTTGAACACTTTCTGAGTAAACTGACACCCAGTGTTGGTGTTAATTCACAGTGTTGATTTCCTCAGTGTTGCATCAACACTGGACAGTGTTAAATAAGCTCCGCCCACAGTTAAGTCTTANTGCACCCCCCCCACACACACACACCCCCGCCACACAGCCATCACATCAGGACTATAACTCTATTAGGCACAGCTCCAGACCAAACCAAGCAACCCTTAACCCACAAAGGCATCATTGTCAGTGGGGATCGCAGCCATAGTCGTCCGTTCTACAGGATTTATACCCCCCCACCACCCCTCCCATGTTGGGACCTTCAACTCTGACCCGAGCTGCCATCTCACATGCTCTGGAACTGCGAGCTTGTGAGGCCTTACGCTTTCCAGGTCTTATAAAAAAAACCCTCCTTCACAATACCCGAAGCCTGAAAAGTAGCTTCTCTGCACAGCGCCAGCAC
>NW_013952795.1:451404-452898 GCF_001266775.1 Austrofundulus limnaeus
GTGTTATATAACAACACTGTTAAGTGTTATATAAGACTGAACAGGGCAGGGCTTATTTAACACTGTTCAGTGTTGAGGCAACACTGATGAAGTCAACACTGTGAATTAGCATCAACACTGGAAGTCAGTTTACTCAGAAAGTGTTAAAATAACWCTAGAGGGTGTTAAATTGACTGAAAAATTTAACACTTTGACACTGGTTTTTACTGTGTGGTGGGATAAAAATGAACATTTTCAAGCAGTTGTGTTAATGTTTTTATCATTTGTAGAAACATGTTTTTATTATTATTACTATTATTATTATTATTGTCAGAAATAAAACAAGCTGGTATCGTGAAGTAAACATGCACCTATGTGGCGGGCCCATTTTTTTTTTAAATATTGCCTTTAAGCTAATTTTGTTATACTGTCTTTAGTATRTTGATATTTTGCTCATTTTGACCCATTTTTGATTCAGTTTAGTGTCGTCACAGTTGATAGACAACAGGACATATGTCGGGGTAAGGATGGGAATAAAGCAGAAGGCTGGACCGTCCAAATTCACGGCCACTTTTTTCCGGTCTTTGCGGTCAACCATGGACCTGACCCACATAGACGGCRTACCCCTGAGTTTGGACACAGCCATATTTACATAGTGTTCTCTGGTTATTTGTAAGTGGAAACAGCGWCAGCAGCAGCTAGCTGTAGCATTTCCTGATGAGCGTCCCCATGAATTTCAAACAACTTCGATCACAATAACCATATAATGCTAAATGGATGGCGTCACAATGTTTTTCATGAACTGCTTCACATTTTTGAAGTTGAAGTTCTCAACCAGGTGCAGTGTGGATCTGGAAGGAAAAAAGTCCTTTGTTAATCAGAGAGTTGGTGGATTTCCTGGTCTGTCTGTGTTCAAACACTCACCTGTGGTCACGAGGTTTGGATCAGGACTGAAAGGATCAGATCATGTATCCAAGCAGCTGAAACCCTTTGTGGGCCGGGCTCAGCCTTAGAGATGGGATGAGGAGCTCCTTCACATGGAAAAGACTCAGTTGAGGTGGTTCTGATTAGGAGGCAGGTTCAAAACTGAAAACGCAAAGCTAGTAATGTCCTGTAGTAGAAACATGTTGGAAAAAATCTGCATTTTATTTTTGACCTTTTAAACTGACCTCTGATGAAAAATAAGTCTGTAAATAATTTTACATAGTCTAATAATGATTTTGAATCATTTAAAGGGATCCCTGATTAGTTGTAACACTAGACTTTATTTGATAAACATATTTTAACTGTAACATAAAGACTGTAAAAATACTGTAGCTGCTTAGTTTTGTAAAATTTTTAAGAATATATTTTAACACTGACGGAGGCATTTTATTTACACACAAAGCATTCTGGGTAAATGATGACGTGGATAGGTCCCCGGTGTGAGGCTGCTAGCGAGYTATATCCACCCTGAAGGTTAATCTTGGACAATATCTGATGATCGACTCTTTTAAATGAAACCAGAGAGCGTTG
>NW_013952795.1:454409-456988 GCF_001266775.1 Austrofundulus limnaeus
GTTGTTGATTGATAAACATTTTCACGTCAAATAAACAAGAGCATAGTGACATTATTTATTATGCTATTTTTGTCTATTTTAAGTTTAATAATCTTATTATTTTGTAACAACAAAGGCAAATAAATGTTGTCAGTTGTCATTTTTTAGTGTAATTAATTCAGAAAATATTTTCAGGACCCCACCTTGATGTTTCAGGACCCCACTTTGGGTCCCGACCCCAACTTTGTGAACCACTGCTCTAGACGGTACCTGCTGCCCCGTAGAGGCCGCCGCAGGTAACCCCGCCCCCTGTGTGCGAGTACAAACCTATTACATTTGTATGTTAAGTTAGCATCTATGCTAACTGCTGGTCAGCAGTTTTTTGACATGTTATTGCGTTATTGTGACTTTTACAGCCCAAGATAATTATAAATTAGTTTTATTGGTATTTTACGTTGTGTTACCTAAATGTCATCAAAGTGCAACATGTCAGAACAACTGCAGAGCTGAAACAAAGACATGAACATGTAAACATGAACATTTAGACCACAATGCATCGTAAAATGCTGACACTGAGCCTTAGTAACTGTGTGTCAACAGCTGAACCGTAAATCATCTGTTGTCGTTTCATAGAGCGAATACTTTGATTAGGATTCAAAGTACTTCCATGTAGCGTCCACCAGTTGCTAAGAGTTTTTTCCTTCACTTTTTGTATAAAACACTGCGTGAAAACTAAAACAGTAATTCAGCACCACATCCTGTTTCCTGCTCGAACCCACTCAAGAATTTTTCTCAAAGTAAATACTTGAAGGTGATTGACTGGAGTCACACAATCCTCATGAGTTTGATGTTCCAGAGAATAAATTAGCTCGGCCTTCCCAGAATTACACAAAGTTTCTGAGAACACCACAGCAGCGCTCTGCCAGTGTAACACACACCACTTATTTTCTCTCTCTCTCTCTCTTTCTCTTTTCCCCTGACAAAGTTAAATTAAGCTTGAATTTCATGCTGAAGTCAAATGGTCATGATGTCATGGTTTAAGGACAGAATGACTCGGTTTGTCTGTTGACTGAGAAGGCCTATTCTTGCATGTTTGGGTGGGAGTGCAGCGTATAATTGCAGAGCGGGATAGCACAGAGGGATGGGGGCAGGGAGAGAGTTAGCACGCAACATGAGTTCTGGCCCACAGTTGCGAGTGTGGGTGCCAGACTTGTCCAGAGGGCTGCTGTGTGTGTCTGTGTGCAACGGGCTGCAGCTCCACTGTGCCTCCAGGCCGTCATCGTTCCAACACATCTTTCATCCGCGCACRTCGAGTAGCTTAAAGCCAGGAGGCGGGGGGGAGCCCGAGGCAGGAATAATCTGGCTTATTGGGATTTTTTTTACAGGATACTTGGGGTAGTAGAAAGTTCAGATATTTTATGGAGTCTCACTTTTTCTCTCTTGGACTCCTTTTTTTTTTTCTCCCAGCATTGTTTCGTTGTCAAGTTAGTTGTTAGGCAGCAACCAAACCGCTGTACACGTGTTCCAGCCATCTGAGGATTACACTGATCCAAAAATCTGACAGTACGGGAAGAGAATGGAAAGCTTTGTCGGCCTTTTCATATCCTCTCAGTGGGAGGTAGAAAGCCAAGACCTCCAGACATGGGCTTGCACTGTGGGTGTTAATGTGGAGGGGGGGCTCAACTGCCAACCAGATGGACAACTCAGCCCTGTGTATTTAGGGAGATCATATGGGATAACCTTGCAAAGACAGATTGACATTTTGCTGACAAAACAAACAACTAACCACCCCCGGTTCGACACGCAAGCCCCCCTCCTTCCTCTTGTTGCCCACACAGATGCACACAAACCCTCACGCAAACCGTCGGCGCGCTATTTGCTTTAGTTGGTCTTGAAGATGTTATTTTAACACAGTTTGCACACCCAGCGAGGGGCCAGAACAATAAGAGGACGGCGCGGAGGAATCCAGGATTTCACAACTCCTGTTCAAACAGCAGCGGCGTCGGTGACCTGGCCGAGTAAATGACACGGCCTGGAGCCGCCGGACCAGCCAGGTTCACCTGGCGTCACGCGCTGGGATTTAATCCAGTTGTTTAAAGACAGACTGTACGTTGGGCTGGATGTTCCTGGAGAGTCAGGAACGCAACCATCTGTTTGACTTCAGCTGAGAACAGGTTGGACCAGTGGCTTTAAAACTTTCCAGCTTCTCTGACCCACAAAATAACAGCTGCAGAAGCTTGTGACCCCAGATATTAGAGATAACTTTACGAGGAAAACAATTCAGAGTGGAATTTACTCCCATCTAGTGTTAGGGAAAWTCAAAAATACAAACATTTTTAGGAAAACTATAAAACAGAAATTATTGTATTGAAAGTATCACACATGTTGTTAAATTATTGTAATTGTTTGAGGTGTTTTACAGACTGCACTTGCTTATTTGGATGTATTAAGTCACTGGTGTTTTGAGGATTTTATAGCTTTTAAAACTCTATGGAAATTAATATGTACGTTTTAATTATACAGTGGTTTGCAAAAGTATTCATACCCCTTGAACTTTTCCATATTTTGTCACATTACAACCACAAACATAAATATATTTC
>NW_013952795.1:458058-460922 GCF_001266775.1 Austrofundulus limnaeus
ATTACACACAGGTGGACCCTTTTGAGTCATTAGCAGTCATCAGGCAACTTCTGAATGCAATTGGTTGCACTCAGGGAAAAGGGGGCTGAATACTTTTGCAAACCACTGTATGTATTGTTAATTGTATTTTTGTATTTTGATTTTATGGACCCCAGGAAGACTAGCAACCACTGCCGTGGAAGCTAATGGGGATCCAAATAAAACAATAAACAATATTACCGGTGTGCAAACTTTGCTAACAGTTAAACATGGGAATAAAAACATCATAAACAACCTAATAACTTGGTACTACTTTTATTCATTTATCATTGTGTGAATGCCATCAAGCATTCACACAATGAGATTTGTTTATTTTCTGTAAGGTTTTCAAAGCAAAATTTGTCCCACAGTTTTATATTTCAACATTTTTTAATCAAAACTTTCATCTCCTTCAGAACATTCAGGCTATGACTTTTGGTATTTCACCTATTTACACTTTTTGAAAAAATTAGCTTTTTCTGCCATTTGTTATTTCTAATTAAAAATGAATGGAGCTGTTTTCAATATCCTCACTTCATAAATCTTGACTGGACTTTTTTTTCCTTCTACCTTGTTTTGGTTCTGTTTGTACTAATTTCAGCTTCCTTTAGCTCTTTTTTGTTAATTTTAGCTTTTTTGTGCTCTTTTAGCTTTCATTATTCTCCTTTAGTCTATTTTATTTTCAACTGTTTCATGCTTCTTTCAGCCAATTTACACATAGTCATATGAACCAGATTTTATGTTAAAATGGCCTGCCACACGTAGTGCACTGCTCCTGACCGACCTGCATGGTTTTATGTATTTTTGTCTGGGTTTTTCTAAACTGTGAGAGGAAGAGTGGATTAAAAATCATGACAGAAACAGAAAAATAAACATTTGTACTTCTATTACTTCACTGCCTTGGCAGTCCTTAGACTTTTCTAGCAGCTTGAACGACATTGAATAATAATAAAGTACAGTTCTGCTATGATAAATCAAATGTTGCCAATGCCATTACTTCTCAGTTTGGTTTGGTCATAATAATTCACTCGACTGAGAAATAAAAGCCACAAGAACAGATCATTCTTTAAAATCTACAGTTGTTTTCATCAGAATCTCCTACTTTACATTATTAATACAGCTTGTACTCACACAACTGGTTGTTTGTTTTTAGAACATTTAAGTGAAATTAATCTAATTTCTCTTCCTTCTTTATGCCTGAATGTGTTTAAGTGTTGACTGAACACAGTTAAAATGTCACGATGACACCAGGGAAGAATCTTTCTTGTGACCACCAGAGGTTTTTTTTATTTTTCTGCAGAAAAAAAATCAAATTATTGTAATTTGAGCATGACTACAATTAAATACGGCAATGCCAAAGAAGGCTGTTCTCTTTGTGTTTGTGTGGGTTTCCTCTGGTTTCTGCAGTCCAGAAACATGCATGTGTGTAGGCTGCCTTCAGGTCCAGGATTCTCCTGAAAAACAGCTCTGTGATCTCAGTGGGATTTGCCTGGTTAAATAAAGATAAATAAATATAGGACATTCTTGGACATATACTGTGCAACAGCATAATAAAACAAACCACCAGTGCAAAATAAAACATGGACGGACAGTAAATGAACATAAAACAGCACTTTTTATAGACATTTAGACTAAGAACAAATTTAGATTTTATAAATGAAAATGGAACTATAGAAGTTTAGTTCAAACATTAAAAGCAACATTATTGTTGTCTTTTTAGTACTTAGAGTATGTTTAACGTATAGTTTCCATTAGACGGGACCAGAAACCAGTCATACCAGAGATCCACCATTTGGTAGGACAACTGTATGAGTTACCAGGAAAAATGGTACTGAGATTTATTTTTTAGTTATTTTTCAAAGAAATGCCATCAGCTGTGGCTTCTGCAAACACATCAGTGTTTCCTTAAAGAGGTGCGAAAAGACGATTACTCTGAGATTTATCCTGATCAGGCGGACAAAAACAAAATGTGTGCAGAATTGGACACTTATCCTATGTTTACTTACTATCACATAGTGGATTATTTTAAAATAGGAGCAACTACACTATGCAGAAGCTGTGTTCTTTAAAGTCTTTGGATGCCTTCAACCAAAGTAGTAGTGTTTTCAGGGGGGCCATCCCTTTGTTCCCCAGATCCCCAATGTTCACTAGTACAATGCCTGAACTGTAATTCAGTATTTATTTCATTTTTTGGAGAMTTTGAAGGGGGAGCTAAGCATCTTTCATGATTTTCATTTTTACAATAGGTAGCAGGGAACATAGGTAGCAGGGAACATAGGTAGCAGGGAATATAGGTACCAGGGAACATAGGTACCAGGGACCATATGTAGTAGGGAACATAGGCACCATGGAACATAGCCCATGGTCCCTGCTACCTATGTTCCCTGGTGGTACCAGGGAACATAGGGCCATAGGTAGCAGGGACCATAGGTACCAGGGAACATAGGTAGCAAGGAACATAGGTAGCAGGAAACATAGGTTGCAATGAACATAGGTACCAGGGAACATAGGTAGCAAGGAACATAGGTAGCAGGAAACATAGATAGCAAGGAACATAGGTACCAGGGAACATAGATAGCAGGGAATATAGGTACCAGGGAACATAGGTAGCAAGGAACATAGGTACCAGGGAACATAGGTACCAGGGAACATAGGTAGCAAGGAACATAGGTAGCAGGGAACATAGGTACCAGGGAACATAGATAGCAGGGAACATAGGTACCAGGGAACATAGGTACCAGGGAACATAGGTAGCAGGGAACATAGGTACCAGGGAACATAGGTAGCAGGGAACATAGGTACCAGGGAACATAGGTAGCAGGGAACATAGGTACCTGTGAACATGG
>NW_013952795.1:462412-464399 GCF_001266775.1 Austrofundulus limnaeus
ACAATATTCCTTTAGTTTTATAATGTCTCCTCCACTGACCATAAAAGTTCCCAAAAAGGCCTTGAAAAGGCCCACGGACCACCAGTTTATAATCACAGTTGAAGCTTGTTTCGTGGCTCTGAACATATTTTATTAGTTAGGAGCAGAAATGGCTCCTTTTATCGTAAAGGTTGCAGACCCCTGGGCTGGCCCATAGCCTGGCCTGGATGACTTTTGTTTCTTTTTCCAAAGCTCCTGCTCTAAGCCTGATTTCACAGGTGATAAGTTACCAACTACTGATTACTACTGTACATGACAGAACATCACTTCAGAAATTACCAGACCACCTCTTTAAGCTCATGTGACCACTTTGCGAACCCTGCCTGTCACAGGTGGTTGTCCTCTGTCAGCAGTGGACACGTCTGAAAGTTGTCAGGTCAGAAGGAAGGAGGGCGTACCTGCAGAGACACACTACAATTCAGGCATATAAACAGAGATCAGGGCGAGCCGAGTCCTAAAGGAATCCCTAAAATCACACAGATAGTTTATGTTTCACGTCCAGGCCCCTCTTGCTTTGATTACACTCATCATGTGCTAATTTATGTTACCCACACAGATTCTTCCTGGTGCTATTTTGGGTRAAGGCTGTTGCTTTTGTGCTCGACCTCGATGTATCTGCTCTGTCCATCTCTCCCTCGCACACAAACACATCTCTCTTCCTCTGTGTCCTCTCCTCCTAACCGCCCCGGCCACATTACCACTCTCAGTTTTCCATGGCCTCACATTCCTGGGTGCTCTCTGACTGCAAACTGAAGCAAAGGAACAACACAATCCGGAAATAGTGATCCAGCCAGAGACGGTGGGAAGGAAAATCCCTCGGCAGGAGGAACAGAGGGAGGAACAGAGGAATAGTTTCAGCAGCAGTTCACTCTAAACTTCGCTTTATTTATTTCTTTTTTTTATGAAAGCGAAAGTAGTCATTGAGCATCAATTCAAGATGGCTACCACATGCAAGAGACATCAGGAAGCACAAAAATGGCTCCAACTCACTCAGGTTGGCAGATATGGAGCTGAAGTTTGTTGTGGTAGTGGCTGAGAGTCCTCCTAACACAGAGTGCAAACAGTATGCAGCACCAAGTGTAAACATAAAATGTTAAAAAATGTCACCAACAGCTAAATAGCTCACCTTCTGAATGTAAAATCCTTGTAAAAAAAAATGCCCATTAACATTTATATTTATTTAGCTCACTGTTCTTACATTTTGCATTTTTACCCTAAATGTTAAATTTAAATGTTAAATGTTCTGTCTTAAGTTTAAATCCTAAATCTAAATGTAAAAATGAAATCTTGATTGTTGTAGACGATTACACTTAACTATTTTGGAGTGCAGCCTTTGCTGATGGTGCTTGGCGCTTGTTATGACATCATCATCACAAGACAAAAGCTAACGCTGCTAACATTGCCAACGCTGCTAATGCTGATGAAGACGGCACTGAAAATTTAAATTCAAAATGTGTTCATTAAAAAAACACACTTGTGGTCTGGCAATTTGAAGTGCAGCTCCGACTCCGGCTGCAGCTGCAAGTTTGATGTCTTGTAGGAAACCGTTAGCAGCGTTAGCAGGAGTAGCAGTGTTAGCATGATCCGTACTGTCAACTCATATGCGCATGCGCTAAAAGAAATACATCGGATGGAGGATGGTTAGAAATGGACGTGTATCGCAACCCCACCCATACAGACCAGTATTTCCGTTTTGATTCCCATCACCCACTGGAACACAAGTTAGGAGTCATCAGGACTCTGTACCACAGAGCAGACAGTGTCCCTACAAACCCAGGAGCCAGCGAGAAAGAGAAGTCACACACAAGACAGGCCCTGGAGCAGTGTGGTTATCCTGACTGGGCTTTCCTGAAAGCAGACAAGAAACCCAGACAGGATCCCAGCCGACAACCAGGTGAAAATGAAGACCCTAAACCCAGACCCAAACAGTCGTCATTCCGTATATGGT
>NW_013952795.1:466639-467840 GCF_001266775.1 Austrofundulus limnaeus
CATCTAAAGTACCAGAGGACGGTTTCATTTTTTTGATGATGGTTGAGATGTCTTCCACAGTAACAGGCTCAAATGAGGCCCAGCTCTGAGTGGGAGGTTCAAAATGCTGGGAACCATGGCAAGGAGGCAAGCTGTCCTTTATTACTTTGAAGGTGTGAATCAGGGCCCCAATGATACCAACACAAAGAGGGAAAGAGAGACAAAAACACAAGGGGACGTTGAACCCCGCTTGCACTCACTACACCTAACAAAACACCAAATAACCACAGCTGAAGCATCCAAACCAATAAGTCAAATGATGGGGCACATGACCCTCTATGAACAATAGAGCTAATCAAGCCTATTGTTAGGCGATGGCCCTCTTTTGCATGTGACTRACCTATTTGTCCACCATGTGGAGGCAGTGCTTATAAGGCTGAGTTCACCTGAAACTCATCAGATTGAAGAAGTCTCTTGGAGGAGAGATGAAACGTTTCACTAAACCTACTTATTTTTATCTTTTTGATAAAAGAAATACAGCTCATTTGTGCATGCGTTAAATGGTAGACTTCTGGAATGTGCTCGATTTAGGAAAAAATACTGAAAATAATCATTTCTATACTTAATTATAAAGGTGTGTTAAACTATATTCTGAAAACAGTTTTAATATTGTATACATTTTGATTAATAAAATATAGATTTTCATATTTATTTGCAAACTATTTTCTAGACAATCATGTTATAACTCATCTTATCTTCGTTTTATTTTTTTCCCTGGAATATAAATCCACAGCTGTTGCAAACGTTGCCTTTTCTATGAAACATTGCAGGTGATGAAAGACTGAAATCAAATGAATTCTGTCATCAGTCTGACGAAATGCTTCATGCTGAAAACATTGCTTCCGGAACAGTACGGATCATGCTTCAGGGACGGATCGGGCAGCCATAGCAGCGTTAGCAGTAGTTGCAGTGTTCGCAGCATTAGCAAGGGTAGCAGCATTAGCAGTAATAGCAGCATTAGCAGTAGTAGCAGTGTTAGCAGCATTAGCAGGGGTAGCAACATTAGCAGGAGTAGCAGTGTTAGCAACATTAGCAGGGGTAGCAGTGTTAGCAGCATTAGCAGGGGTAGCAGTGCTAGCAGTTGTAGCAGTGTTAGCATCATTAGCGGTGGTAGCAGTGCTAGCAGTAGTAGCAGTGTTAGCAGCATTAGCAGGGGTAGCAG
>NW_013952795.1:468766-470835 GCF_001266775.1 Austrofundulus limnaeus
TAGTAGCAGTGTTAGCAGCATTAGCAGGAGTAGCAGTGCTAGCAGTAGTAGCAGTGTTAGCAGCATTAGCAGGGGTAGCAGTGCTAGCAGTAGTAACAATGTTAGCAGCATTAGCAGTAGTAGCAGTGTTAGCAGCATCAGCAGGGGTAGCAGTGCTAGCAGTAGTAGCAATGTTAACAGCATTAGCAGGGTAGCAGCATAAGCAGTAGTAGCAGTGTTAGTTGCATTAGCAGGGGTAGCAGCATTAGCAGAAGTAGCAGCATTAGCAGTAGTAGCAGTGTTAGCAGTAGTGGCAGCATTAGCAGTAGTAGCAGTGTTAGCAGCATTAGCAGGGGTAGCAGTGCTAGCAGTAGTAGCAGTGTTAGCAACATTAGCAGGGGTAGTAGTGCTAGCTGCGTTAGCAGTAGTAGCAGTGTTAGCAGCATTAGCAGGGGTAGCAGTGCTAGCAGTAGTAGCAGTGTTAGCAGCATTAGCAGGGGTAGCAGTGCTAGCAGTAGTAGCAGTGTTAGCAGCATTAGCAAGGGTAGCAGCATTAGCAGTAGTAGCAGCATTAGCAGTAGTAGCAGTGTTAGCAGTAGTGGCAGCATTAGCAGAAGTAGCAGTGTTAGCAGCATTAGCAGAGGTAGCAGTGCTAGCAGTAGTAGCAGTGTTAGTATAACAAAACCAGTGCACATACAGCAAAGGCTGTGTTCCATTCTAAAATACATAAAAGAAAACTTCAACATTTAACCACATTTACATTTAAATTTTACGACAGCGTAGGTCAGAGTTAATAAAAATAACTCCCTATGCCATATACGACGTCAGTAAATCTCCAGATGTCAGTCAAGATGAACTGCAGCTAATTGAGTCCAGTGCAGAAGTTGTGGTTTGCACCAACAACGAAGAGCTTAAAAATGGTATAAATTGTATCGTAAAGCATTGTTGCTACGGGACTTAGTGACACCCGATATGCTGACAAGCCTCACATGCAAAGTATTTGTATTTACCTGTTTTCAAAGACGATTACTCGGGGAAAGAAACGTGATTGTTGATCAACTCTGTGGCTGAGATGTCTTCGACTGGAAAACTGTGAGAAGTACCAACATCTGTTCTAAACACTGCTGGATAAAACAGACCGAMAAAGGAGCACCCTGACCCCATCAGCAACTGTAGACCTGAACAGGTTTGTCCATTCGTTCTGGGTTGTTTTTTTTTTAGCTTTAGTTATTCTTTCGTGTCAAACTAACCGGAGCACTGAACTTTTTTTTCTTTGTTTTTAAACTGCCCTGTAAAACCTCATTTTRTAATAAGAATGCATTATGCAATAATGTAATAAAATCAGGCTTCAAAATGTAATAAACTCATGCTAAAACCGCATTATGTAATAATTGCCACAAAATGTAATAAAAGTCTTCAACACATTTTGTAATATTCACAGCCGCATTATGTAATAACGTTATTACATTTCGCGGCAATTGTTACCGAATGTGGTGGTGTAATAACCAGTATTTCTGTTCTTTATTTAGATAACCTGTCAAAAATGTAAGACGCAGCCTCACCTACAGTTCATGTTTCAATACAACCATGCCAAGTTGTCAGGATTGTGTGTCATTTTGCAGGTATATGGATGTAAAGAGCAATCTCACAGATTTTTTTCATGTTTTATGGAATCTTTCAAAAACTTAGTTTCTAATTTGTTCAACATGTCAGGGCCTGTAGGAAGTTAAAAACAATTATTAACATCAAATATCCACTTCCAACCCACTCTAGAAACAAATTCTTCCACCCTCATTTGCATCTGATACAGGAGTCGACAGTCCGCCTGCACCGCCCAACCCTGTGATTAATACAGATTACTTTTATGAAAATTATGTTTTTTTAAGGCTCATTATACAGGTAAATGTCTGAAGGAGTTTATGTACAACTAACTTTTAGATATATTTTGGGAGTTGTCTACAAAGTAGAATAATTTCTGTAACAGGGATCAGGACAGTAAATCTGAAAATGCAAATAAATAATAAGAAGTTCTGTATTTATTGACCAAAGTTATAAAGATTTAATTATGTAGTATTTGCAACATGACAGTT
>NW_013952795.1:477139-478158 GCF_001266775.1 Austrofundulus limnaeus
TAATATTGTACTGTATTACTGCATAATATATACAGTAACACACAGGATACATGGATGCATCCTCGGATTTCGACAGGAAGTAGGACGCATTCCTCGGCCGCATGATGAGGAGCCTTCGAATTGGGACAGTCCTCYGYGCGGGGCAGTGACGTATGCGGCCGACAAATGCGCACTCATGAGGACCCAGCCCCTGGATTGAGACACAGCCATTATATACAGAACATATGTCTATGTAATCTGGTGTCAACGTTTGGACTTATGGTGACTTTTTTTTTTGTCATTTTATGTTCTGAAGGCTGCATGATGCTCTGTGTTTGTTATGAGTAGACCTATCACTAAATCAGAAAAAGTGAAACACCCCTCTAAATTCACTGTTGGTGGTTATCAATATTGCACCTGTCCATTGGGTAAAATTATCAGTGTGCATTGCCAATACAATGCACACTATTGTGATTCATTTCCCATCCAAGTCATGTCCACTTTGGCACGCTTCTCCTCCTGCATACTTTGTCCTAGAGCTGCCGTTGTAATTTATATCTGTAAAGCTCCTGTGCCAAATGATGGCTATGCCTTTTGGTGCCTGTAAAACTTATAGTTTTTGAAATATTAATGTTTAGTAATTTATAATGGAAGTTAATGGAACCTTGTATTGGTCCAATACTGCCCCTTGCTGTATCTACTCAGTACTGCACCATAGATTAATAATATTTAAACTCAGTAGTTCAGTGTTTACAATACTAATGTTAGTAATTTGATGTTTTACCATAATATTGCTTTATTGTTATAATATATTGCAGTTTAGTGTCAACAACTGCATTGGTGATGTGGCCTCTTTCTGCACACATACAAACCAACCCCTGGCAATCCACTCTGCCACAGCTCCATTGGTCTAATGGTTAATGCCATGGGCTTTCATGTGGGAGAGCAGGGTTCAAAACCCAGCTACAGCAACTGTAACAAAAAATCTCTACAAACATCATATTGTCACACAATTACCCTCATTACAAACACCTGCTGAC
>NW_013952795.1:479470-480882 GCF_001266775.1 Austrofundulus limnaeus
CATTAGCACCTCTAGTAATATATTTACTGAGAAAAATGGTGACGTGTTCAATACTTATTTTACCTGCTGTGTGTAGTATTGCTGACAGGGCCGTTATATTCTGATAAAAGATCTTCCCTTCAAGTATTTTCTTAAAAGCTGAGCTGACCTTTTGTTCTGATTTATTTGGATACATTAAGGTTCTGAAACAGTCCCAGAGCATGACAGGACCTCCACCGTGTTTTATACTGTAAGCTTTATGTTTGATTTGTATCATGTTGCCAATAAACAAACCACTGTTTTTCTTCAGAGCTTCGTGTTCTCTGTTCACACACAAAAAGAAAAAAAAATAGGTTTCATTTCTCCGCTACGGAAACCTTCCTTCATGTGATCACTGCGAATCTTTCAGCTGAGACACAAAACAGCTCTGAAAAGTACAGAAAGCAACGGAGCTCCTCATGAGCCTCGAGCTGCAGGCCAGGAAATGAACGAGATGCTGCAGAACATGAAAGGGAAACGAGGGAAGAGTAAACGTCTGGGCTGGAGCGAAGTTTGAGACAGGACTCGACGTTTTCCAAACCTCATGTTTTTATCTCGTTGTTAACGGGTGCTAACTTCAGCTGTTTTTGTAGRCAAACAAACACGTTGGCAGCTAGTCACAAATTTACCATCAATGAAAAAAAATGCAGRTTTTGATTCTTTATTTGTTTTTCTTGACCAGTCTTCAGGCCTTTGCACCTTTAAGTGTATTTAAAATTCTCTCCACAAACATTAATRTTTTCTGACTCTGACACAATGACGTTAAAAATAAAGTAAAGTGATGACCTGCTCTTATTCTTTGAATGAGCTCRGGCTGCAGAAATAGTTTAACTCGAGCCAGACAGACAAGTTAATTGTTTGTCGAAGAAAGAGCTACAGCTAGCTACTGCTGCTGCAATTCATGCTTAAAAAATAAACACAGAACTCACAAGCAACCATAAAACTGACACTGAGGGTTAGAAAACAGCTTTTGCAGAAATYGCTGGACTCGTCATCAGAACTGAACTCCATTTCTTTAAACTGAGTTCATCCAAAACGTCTATCTACAACAGGTAAGATATTAGCTGTTCATAAACTCTAAAGTTTGGTGCTTTTATTTTGTAAAGAAAAGTTCATTTTGCTGTTTGCACAACAGTTCATTCAAAGCTCAGAAAAAGAAAGTAAACAGAGAGAGAACCTTTGTTACAGCCTGACCAAGATTTTATTTTGAAGGATCCYACTTCCTGTGTCTGYGACTGATCAATAAAACAATTAAAAATTCCTGACTTTTGTTTCTTTTTTTCATCAGAAAAAATATAATAAATAAAATCTCTGAAACCACGAACACAGACTGATTTCTGTTTGCTAAGTGTTTCTGTTTTATATCAGGTGATTTGTAAAATAAAACTAAGAAA
>NW_013952795.1:482304-483981 GCF_001266775.1 Austrofundulus limnaeus
GCTATAAAATAGCAATTATGCTGAGTCAGGCTTGATTTTTAATAATCTTTTCCTGTTGAATCAATAAATCAAATCAAATCAAAGAAGCCTTTCTGCTCTAAAACTGTTTTCGTCCAGTCACGACTCGCTTTAACTCAGGTCGATGTGGGCAGGATCATCATAACCCCGGTCGCCCGAAGCTTCTGAAGTTATTTTCTGTCCAAGTCAACAACACAGCAGAGAGCACTCACCATCCTCTGCCCTGGTTTTATAAAAATCTCACAGCCAACCAGAGGCCATTTGGTCTACCTCCCTCTGAATTCAGTCGTCGGCCATCGAGCAGCCTCTGCACCTGCAGGATCCCAGTACCTGCAGTGATTGGCCAWGTTGTTCCTGATCCTCCTGATCCTGTGGGTTTAAAAAGGCTGTATTGCAGGAACGTCACATTTCTCATGGTTTCACGTTTGCCCTCGTTTTTGTTCAATTTACCAGTGTCTCCTCTAGCTTCACCTGCCTGTCCTGGAAGCAGTCTCCCTCCATGTGCTCTTTTGCTTACCTGAATAGTCTAAATACAATAAAACGATTCACTTACCTTTGAGTCCCGAGTTAACTCTCTGATGCTCTGCCTCTGATGTCTCTGGAGGAACACCTCCAGAGTACCAGACGGCAGAGTTKAAAAGTAACTAAGTAAGAATACTTTGTTACTGTCAGACTGTCCTGACAGTGACCCTAGTGGGTTACCAGTGCCATATATGTTGGAATGCAACAATCTGCCACCACCGGAGTCCGGTCTACTTTATCGTAGCCCAGGTCATTTTCTCTAAAATTAACCTTAGTGGCTTTATGCCTCATACTAACCAGCTGACAGTCTGAAGCCATTCTATGGGACTGATAACAGCTAATAACATCCCTGTAATGGATGACAAYATCCGAAGCGGGTGAATAAACCGATCATTGCTGATAAAGAAGTGCTCTGGAGTTGGAGTGAAAACACACATGGGACAGATAGATTCTGAGAGTTTAGCCCAGCATGGCCCTCAATGACATCATCAGTTACTGCTCAAATATATTTTGAMTGAAAAATGTTTAAAGCACCCTTTCTTGTTCTTAATTTACATAWATGTAACTCAGGTTCAGGTCACAGTTGGTCTTGTAAGGAGACACTGCAGCAGGCCTGAAAAGCCACAGTTGCAGACCCCTGACCTGGAGGAATGGAAAGGGAAAATAACAAGAACTCTAGGGCCAGTTTTAGGAACAAACAGCTGAAAGGAGATTCCTCTGACCCTGGTGGTCAGGCTCAGTCTTATGACATGCACAGATTGCAGTCTTCTGGCCAATCTCTGATCACAGATCTTTAAAAAGTCTGATCTGCTGATTTCAATTTTGGCCAATACTGAGATTTTTTAAATAACTGACACTGTCAGGTGTTATAAGGTCACAATACACCTTCAGTGTTCCAATGTTATTTTATTACAATACTTTGAACAAAACCCTTGAAACAATGTTGTTTTAACTGGACATTATAGGATCACAGCAGAGCAAAATGAGACAATAGCTGATTTTTAGACCTTTGAGGAGGTAGAGAAGCTGATCTTATCTAAGGATCGTCAATCTGTGACTGCCTGCTGGGGCTCGGGGCCTCTGGACCTGTCGGGCTTTGGCCTGGAGGGGGTGCGCCCTGGAGGCCCAGACCTCTGT
>NW_013952795.1:484441-485513 GCF_001266775.1 Austrofundulus limnaeus
ACTTAAAAAAGTCACTGATGATGAAGAAATAACTAAACTAAATAAATTAATATTTAGTTTCATTTTCTACTGAAGTGACAAAAAAACAAATACATTATATCTACACATAAAATGAAAGCATTTATGCAAAAGAGTCAACTGAAGTTATGTATTAAAGTCACGATGACTATTCTTTGCTTTAATGTTTTGTTTCATAAACCACAAATGGCACAAAGACCAAAAGTCAAAGCAAGTGTCTGCTGAATGTTTTTAACAGTTAGAAGTTTGAGTGGCTGCAACAGCATCAAGCATGCAGGAGTAACAAATGATTGCACAGGAGGACCAAACAGGACCGCAGTAAATAAAAGACCCTTATTCTTAGAAGGAATGCTAATCTGCTGCTTTTCATGCCAGAGTTGAACTAACATCTTATGTTTCACTAATTTCTGCTGAGTGGTTCAAGAGATATTTTGCYAACAGACAGAAAAATGCATGCATGCTGAGACGTTTCAGACAGCAAGTGATGGCTACAAGGACCCACGTCTCATCTGTTTTAGAATACATGTTGAAACCAACAAAATGTTTTAATGCCTTGTGTCATGTCTCCTGTCTGCCACTAGGTGGAGCTCAACATCCACCACTGAGGAGGAGAAAATAATCCAAACAAAAAGTCAGCAGACTTCAGCAGCTGAGTCTTTGCTTTTAAAATATTTTAATATTAAATATTCCTTCCATGAAACCAGTTTCCCCTCTAATAATCAGGATAATTTGCTCCTAATTTCATCCAACAGAGTTGTTCTGTATAAAAGTTATGAAGAGTTAATGTCTTACCTGTTGCAGATGAGTGGTGGTCTCAGTTCTGCTCTGATGAGGCTGCTCTAAACTGTTCATACAAAAACCATTTACTGTACATTGTTATTTATGTGGAGTTATGTTTTGACAAGAGCTAGTAGCAACARCAGCAGCAGGCTGTAGCATTTCCTGTGCAGCTTGATGTGATTCTTCCCAGAGTTTCATCTTTTTTCTGTCAAAACAAATTATGTAACGTAAAACTGACCAACCATTATTAGTTTATAAGATGCTTTAAGCAGAA
>NW_013952795.1:487874-488960 GCF_001266775.1 Austrofundulus limnaeus
ATGATGTGATTGTGATGCTGTATTTCTGAGTGTTTTATGTGCTGCAGAACAGGAACCTGCTGTAAAACAGCAATTATGCTGAGTCAGGCTTGATTTTTAGTAATCTTTTCCTGTTAAATCAATAAATCAAATCAAATCAAATCAYGCGTGACTWTAATAGCCTTTCTTACTTAATGGAAACACCGCAGTTGCAAAACAGCTGTTTTTCGACATTAACAGAATATCGACAAAGTTTTACGAACATTTGCAATGGAAACGCAGCTACTGAACAGATTAACTGTTTGTCATCTTTGCACTGATCCTCACTTTAATACTTCATACATCTCTGGACATATTAGTGTTGTTGTATCAGACCAGTTGGATTTTAGGTTTAAAGGGGCAATATCATGTAAAATCAACTTTTTTGAGTTTTATATCATGTTATAATGTTATACTCTCATAAAAAAACATGCCCAAAGCCTTGCTCTGACTCACTCATGCATGTTTGGGAAATCCTGCAGCGTTTTTAGGAAACCATGCTGAGGAGCAAAACGACAGGTGGGGACCAAAAACACCTTTTGGTACCAGAAACACCCCTGGGACGTGTCTTTAAGCCGAACTTCCTCATCACAGAGCACAACTCCCCACCCACCAACCCACACACTCCGCCCTTGACTCTTGCAGGCTCTAGGCAGTAACAGAGCAAACTGAAAGTGAAACTTAACAGTCTGCTGCTCTTAACACTATTTCTCACTCAGTGAAGCTCTTTTCAGATTCAAAATACCTTTGAGGAAATGTATTTTCAGATGGCTAGTAAAGCTAACTGCATCATAGCGCACGCGCGAGCTCCCCGTGCGCGAAACCCCCCACTAAATGGGACGGGACAGAAGCAGAAGGTGGTTCTTAAATGGATCCCCGATTAGTTGTAACATTAGACTTTATATGATAAACATATACTTTAACTGTAAAATAAAGACTGCAAAAATACTGTAGGCTGTTTAGTTTTTATCATTTTTAAACTAAAATTTTAAAATACATTACACGGACGGGGCCATTTTATTTACATGCAAAGCATTCTGGGTAAATGATGACATCAACTAGGTCATC
>NW_013952795.1:489739-492469 GCF_001266775.1 Austrofundulus limnaeus
AGGCCAATTTCAAGGTGTTTAGAAGAGGAAGTGATGAGGATAAGTTTATTTTCTATTTAAAGGTAAAAACAGCATTTTAATAACAGCTAAATGTGACATAGATACTTTATTATGGTATAGTATTTAAATGTATGCCTGAGAAACACATAAAATTGGCCCTTTAATAAAATGTCTATGTTTTGATCCTGATGTAGTCTTGACTCACAGCAGCCGTGTCCTGCTCCTCGTGTCCTCTAATCCCAGCCTGCAGGACGTCTGACCCCTGGGTGGAKTCTTACGTAAGAGGAAGACACACAGGAACGCCCCGTGGTCTCCTGTTAGGTAAGCTCATTAAGAGTCAGAGCAGGATGCTCAAAAACACAAATAAGCCTCAGAGTGTGCAGCTCCTGCTCTGACGGGAACGTCACTCTTTCAGGATCTGTTCGTTAGACCGAGGTTTAGTTTTTCTCTCTGCTTCCAGATTATTCTGCTCTTCTCAGCAACGACACGTTACTGAATGCTCCTGGGCCTCACGGCACCAAACGCCTCCTCCCACAACAACACCCCCCGATCTGCTCCAAATGTCGTCCATGCAGCTMTTAAAGCAGCCGAAGAATCCATCCACGGCTAACGCTAACAGCAGCYTCCCTGCTGCAGAGCTGCACTCGTCCTGTGTGTTCCTCCTGAGCCCAGACAAGCTGCTGGGATGATTTCAGCTGACAAGTGTGTGCTCTGCTGCTCTGCTGCTCGTCCTCAGAGCTCCACCACACTTTCTGCTTCTTCCTCTGCAGCCTTGAGTTAAACTCATCAACTGTTCGCCTGGTATCTGTCCAAACATCACTAAGAGTCAACAGAAAACCACAAATAAAAACAGTTTATGCTCAATCAAATCTTCTTCTTACTGTTTCCTGATTAGGTTGTTTAGCTAACAAAACAAAATGTTGGCTCATTTATGAAAGAACAGCTGCTGTGAATTAAATATTAGGGTCATTGTGAAGTGCAGTTTAATAAAAATATTCATCAGCAGTTAATATCTTACCTGTCCATGATAAATTTGCTCTCAGATGGGAGAAAAGGTTTTTCTCTGTGCTCCTCCTGTCCAAATAAAAGTTTTGTGGTAAAAGTAAAATATTTTACAGTATTTGTTTTGGTTCATTAGTTCTGTCTAAACTGATGTTCAAAAACTTTAAAACCTTAATTTGCTTTTAAAACTACTTTAAGAACTGTTCAAAGAAAACAAACCAGAACACAAGCTAAAAGCTATGAGCAAAGCAGCTAAAAAAGCAGAAGGCTAAAAGCTAAAAGTAGAAAAAAGATAAAGACTAAAAGCAGCAAAACTGTACGTAAAAGATATAAGTAGCAAAAAGCTAAATGCTAAAAGTGGCAAAAGACCAGCTAAAAGCAGCAAAAAGATAGCTTAACTCTAAAACTACTTAAATTTAGCAAAATGTAGCATACTGATAGGTAAAAGGCAAAGGCTAGTCAGAAGCTAGATGTAGCAAAGCCAACAGTTGAATGCTAAAAGTAGCCAAAGGCTAGCTAAAAGGAGCATATTGCTACCTAAAAGCAGCAAAAGGCTGGCTAGAAGCTAAATGTAGCAAAACGATAGCTAAAACAAAAAAAAAAAATAGCAAAAGATTAGGTAATATTGTCCTGCTATAGCACCCTAAGGCAAGCTTAAAACTAAATGTAGCAAATGAATGGTAAGAGCTAAAATAAGCTATAAGTATAAACTTTAATGTTAGCTAGAAGAAGTAAAATATTTGCTAAAACAACAGAATAATAGAGGAGCTGAACAGAAGCTAAAAGTAACAAAAATCTAATTAAAAGCTAAACATAGTAGCTAGTAGGCTAGCTAAGAGTAGCACAAGAAGACATAAACAGAGGCAGCAGCTAAATTTCAAAAATAAAAAATATTTGTGAAAGAATGAGATTTGATGCATTAAGATATTAAATTAAACATTTTGAAAAGTTTAAGTTACAAAAAGCAAAAGTCATCTCCTGAAAGAGCTGAAAGTGTTGATTTATAAAATAAAATAAAATAAAATAAAATAAAACATGTTTGAGTCTGCAGACCTCAGAGGCTGATCTGAGGACAGCAGGGACGTCAGGCTGTCACGTGACCAGGTCGGCAGGGATTGGCTCAGATCAGCTGTGACATCAGAGCCACGCCTCCTCCTCCTCTCCGTTTGATCCCCTCCTCAGCACCACCCAGCGCCCCCTCCCTGACACAGATGGTTGCTGCTGGTTCCGCTCGGCCGTCTGGGGCCCAGTCTGCACATTGAGGACCTCCTGCCTTCGGACTCCTTCGGGTTCTCCTGTCGCGGACTCCTCGGCTCCTCCCTGCAGCCCACCTCCCCCTGCTGTCGGCCTTGGAGCGGAGGAGGCTGGAGGAGATCAGCGCCGAGCTTCAGGAGGACAGCTGTGCGGATGAGCCATGCCCGGCCCGGGCATCCTCTGACCGGCTGCACCGGTCCTCCTCTGGGGCTTCCCGCGCAGCAGAGGGATGAAAATCTGCAGTCATGATGCAAGGTAACCGACCAGGACCCCGAGTCCTCCTCCCGAGTCCTCCTCCCGAGTCCTCCTCCCGAGTCCTCCTCCCGAGTCCTCCTCCCGTCCTCTGATGTCCTGCTGGGCCCATTAGAGCTAGTCAATCCCATGATGTGATCTGTCACGCTGTGTGTGTGTGTGTGTGTGTGTGTGTGTGTGTGTGTGTGTGTGTGTGTGTGTGTGTGTGTGTGTGTGTGTGTG
>NW_013952795.1:493329-494866 GCF_001266775.1 Austrofundulus limnaeus
GAAGAACCCGTCCAGAAGACCTATACAATTTTTTTCTTTTTGATTTTTTACCTGGATTACTGAGATGCATCAGGACACTTCCCTGTCGAGTTTTTTGACCTTCCCACAGTAATCTGAGACTGAGCAACGTAAAGATTTGAATCACAGAGATTGAAGTTGTTTTCAGACGGCTGCAGTCCACATCGTTAGCTTCATTTCTGACTAGCCTTTAGCTCCTCGGCCCTGTCAGAATTAAACTGTCACTCCAAACTGAGGATGAGCTAAAACATAACAGGTAAGATGCCATGTGGTGCCAAGTGTAAAATATAATGTTTAAAAATGTAACTAATGCATTTTCATTATTCAGCTCACTTTATTAACATTTTCCTCTAACATTTATGTGTTATTTTAGCTCACTGTTATAACATTTTACATTTTTACTAAATGTTAAATTTAAATGTTTAAAAATATATGTTATTATTAAATTCTAAATTTAACATGCAATTTAAATGTAAAAAATTACATCTAAATATTAAATTCCAAGTCTAAATGTAAAATTCAAATCTTAAATGCTGCAGCTAACTGCTAAAGCCTTGATTTAAAAACATATTGGAATTGAACTCAGCCTTTGCTGTTGGTGCCCGACTTTTGTTATGACATCATCAACCTGAGACAAAAGCGTCCACTAACTTGATTAATGCTTCCAACGCTGCTAAAGCTGCTGAAGATGGTCACGATTGTCGCCTCACCGCACAGGCTCCGTAGGAAATGAATGGAGAGCGAGCGACATCGCCTCCCGTGTGTCGAGCTCTTTAGCAGCGTTAGCATTTGCTTTTGTCTCAGGATGATGATGTCATCAGAGCCGAGCACCAACAGCAAAAGCTGCGTTCCATTCTAAAATCTAACCCAAGTACACATGTATGTTCCCTTGAAGCAGCGTAGATCTACACATACAACCAAACACAGCTAGTTTAAAGTATTAACTTTTCATTTGACCCACAATCAGTACATGGTGGATCTCTGTTACCATTGTGAAAAAACAAACATGTGGTTCGCCTCTATCAGTGTTGTATTCAGCTGTTTGTGGTGCCGGCTGTAAGTCTTTATTCATCATTTACACTTCTTCAGACTGTTTTTAGGTTTTATTAACAGAATAAACTGCATTCTGCCTCTAACACGTCTGGATAACACGTTTAAATTGCACCTTCCCCTCTGATGGTTAAGATTTATTTTTGAAGATGTTTCATAAAATCTGCTATCAACTCACATTGGGCCTCGTGCAAGAACATGTTCGTATTCTTATCCTAAATTTCTCTTACTTTTGTTCGTATGAAGGGTTCGTACGAACATGTCACATCAGATTCAACAAACTGTCTGGGTCTCTGCTGCTGCCCACGCGACCCGTTCCTGGATAAGCGGCGGAAAACGGACGAACAGACAATTTATATTGTTAGTCTAAATTATTACATTTAAATTATAACTCTAATTCAAGCAGAATTGTCAAGCCTATTGTCAAGATAATCATGGAGTGTAATTTATTTTCAAATCAAAATATCTT
>NW_013952795.1:496016-498807 GCF_001266775.1 Austrofundulus limnaeus
GTGTACAAGCAATTGGGATAATCACACCCTGGAGCTCAGAGCTTCAAGAACCACCACACACAGACGTATGAAGACATGGGTTTCAGCTGTTGCATTCCTTGTCGTCAGAAGCATCTCACCTGGACTAAAGACAAAAAGGACTGGACTGCTGCTGAGTGGTCCAAAGTCATGTTCTCTGATGAAAGTAAATTTAGCGTTTCCTTTGGAAAACAAGGTCCCAGAGTCTGGAGGAAGAGGAGAGGCACAGAATCCACATTGCTTGAAGTCCAGTGTAAAGTTCCCACAGTCAGTGACGGTTTGGGTCCATGTCATCTGCTGGTGTTGGTCCATTGTGTTTTCTGAGGTCCAAGGTCCATGCAGCCGTCTACCAGGAAGTTTTAGAGCACTTCATGCTTCCAGCTGATGACCAGCTTTATGAAGATGCAGATTTAATTTTTCCAACAGGACTTGGCACCTGCACACAGTGCCAAAGCTACCAGTACCTGGTTGAAGGACCATGGTATCCCTGTTCTTAATTGTCCAGCAAACTCTCCTGACCTTAACCCCATAGAGAATCTGTGGAGTATTGTGAAGAGGAAGAGGTGATACAGCAGACCCAACAATTCAGAAGAGCTGAAGACCACTATCAGAGCAACCTGGACTCTCAGAACACCTGAGCAGAGCCTCAGACTGGACTCCATGCCACGCCGCATTGCTGCAGTGATCCAGGCTAAAGGAGTCCCAACTACGTACTGAGTGATGTACATGCTCATACTTTTCAATTGGCCAACATTTCTAAAAAATATCTTTTTTTGTATTGGTCTTAAGTAATAGTCTAACTTTCTGAGATAATATACACAAGTTTCACTTTTTGAATGGAATTACTGAAATAAATCAAAATTTTCATGATATTCAAATTTTTTTGACCAGCACCCGTACATGCCCCTCGTGACGGAGGCTCATTAAGGTCTTTGTTGGTTCACATGAGAGATGTTTTTGTCACGTGCTTGAAGGTCAGCTGTTTGACACAGGAAACGATGGTGGCCTTAAAAGTATGTTTGTGAAAAACTAAAGTCTGGATTAAAATCACAGCTGAATATCCTGGAATCACAGGAAACCCTGCTTCTGTTTCCAATGAACTGTCTGTGTGATGCAGGACTTTCTTCAGGGACAGCAACCAAAACAAGATTACAGAGCAGACCAGACATCAGGAACACGCTTCAGGTTTTACTCTGACTAGTACAAGCTCAGGGCTCCCACTGAGTGTGCATTCTGCTGAGTCATACTGTATCATATAAATAACAAAATATATACTTTGTTGTGTTTTGTTATACCCCCCTCACACTCACACCATCCATCCTGCCTAAAACAGGTCCATGGTGCAGAAAGGGTTGAGGACCACCGGGCTAGAAAACAAAAGTTAACTGATTGTTTACATAAAGATTCAGAGATTGAAGTAAGAATCACAACAGAATAATCTCTGAACCTCACAACAAAGTATTTACAGTGTTTTCTAGCTCACAGGAAATGTATCATAATCCAAGGAGTTTTTGCTCAAAATCATTTTTTGAYGGTACCGTTTAAAAAAAGTGCCAAAAATATTTAAGATTTCAGACAGTTTATTCAAATGATACATTGWCAAGGCATTCACTCATTGTATTAAAAAAATACAATTATTGCAAATCCCAACACTATATCCACTATTTCTCCACTTTTAAAACTTATTCCTCGGTTTGATGTGATCAAATTCCCCCTAAAGTTGACCTCACTGGAAGCGCTGGTTTTATAAACAAATAATCAGAATTTGATGTAAATAACTGAATATCTCAAAACAAACAGTGAAGTAAAGATTTATGTACATAAGTGTTCACACTGTGTTCTCACTGACAGTTACAGGAGTCATTTGATTGCAATGATTGACTCAAAAGGTTGTGCAACAAAATATTAAGATAAGGGTCCCATCATTTCTGTCCAGGCCTGTTTAATGAGTTTTATTTTTAATTCTGTTGATGGTTGAAAAGCAATGTTTGACTTTCATTTGTTCATTTATTTATTATTACTTTTCACAGATTCAAGTTATTTCTGGGAGCATTGTGGGGTTTTCTGTCATTAAACGAGGGGTACCAACAATTTTGTACACGTCATATTTCCTGTACTTTTAAAAAAAGCAAGTGTGTGCTATTCTAATACCCACATAATTCAATGTAGATCATGAAATAATGCAAGGTAAAGGCTTTAAAACAAGACACTCATCGTTTAGCTGAGCTTTATGGATCTTTTGCTCTCATGAACAGGTGTAGTTGGAGGCTTCACTTGCCTGCGTCTTCCTTCTCCATGCGTCCACGCAACGTCCAGTCTTAACAAAAGAAACAAACATCTGATTCCTTTTCCTCTTTAAATAGTAAAGGAGARGAGACTTGTGGGAACGACATCAGGACTGCATTCATTTATAAACTGGGTTTTCTTCAGACAGCTGGGACTTTGTTCCAAATCGATTCGCTCCTTTTTAAAAAAGCGATTAGCTTCACTGTATTCCCTTTAAGCTCACTCACGGARCGCATCACTTTGACTTTTTAGTGTTGTTTGCTTATAGGAGGAACCTAATGACACGTCGATGGACTCTACACGAGGCTCCGATGCTGTAATTTACTGTTAATGTTTTCCTCTTCTCTCTGTTGGCTGCATCAGGACTGAAAAAACGAACCAGGAAAGCCCTGGGCTTACGAAGGAAAGACAAGGACACAGAAACAACGTGAGTTTGTCCTCACACACACACACACACACACACACACACACACACACACACACACAC
>NW_013952795.1:501947-503044 GCF_001266775.1 Austrofundulus limnaeus
GTACATTTACTTTGTTACAGTATGTAAGTAATGTTTTTGAGGATTTGTAATTTTATCAAGTATTTTTTAAAATTATTACTTTTATTGTTGCATTTAAAACCTAAAAATGATACTTTTACTTCTTTACTTTAAAATGTAACACATAATTAATTATTCATTACAAAATTAAATCCATCAGAACTCATCATGAGTTGTTTCTGCACTCTAAAAAAGGAAATGTTGAATTTGCTGAATCAAGTCAACTGGCTCCACTGAAGCTAGTAGAGCAAATCAATTTACTCAACCAACTTTGGTTAAATAAATTCAACAGTTAGGGTGTGTAAAAGTTGTATTTTCCCGATTTTTGTGAACAGTTTTTACTTTACTTAAGTACTTTTCTCATTAGTGAAATTTATTTTTACCACAGTCATTTTCTGTTAAAGTATTTTTACTTTTACTTAGTTTTTTTCCCCAAGAACTTTGTAAGGAGTATAAGTAAAAAGTATGCTGAAAAATAAATACTCCACTAAAGTGTAAATAAACTAAATTTCTACTGAAGTAAAGTAACTAATTACTGGACACATCTGCTGGGCCAACAGAACCAAAAGACAGTGAGCTGTGGACAACTGAGTCCGATGTTGATTTCTAGAACGGTCATTTTACTGTAAAAAAAAAAAAAAGAAATATGGAATGACATCATCAGTCGTCTCTTTGATGTAAAAATAGTTTTTGATCTGGGCCATGAGGTCAGGAGATGTTCTGYTGACCCATGACATCATCTTTCCTGTGACAGCTCTGTTCTGTTAATTAACAGACAGGATGTTTTTGGCCAGGACAAACCCTGCTGTAATGATCACTTTTTAYCTTGACCTGCTGCAGGACTGAAATAAAGTCATGTCTGTGTTAAATAGCATCTGTATGTTGAAACAGTTTATATAGTTAGACTGAGTTAGCTCAACAGAGAACCTGATAGATCTGTGCTGATTTCTGTTTCTTTTTATTGCTATAAGCACATTTTGTTTTCCTGTTTCTCTTTATTATTCACCTTATTCCGTCTTCTTCCACGTCACCACGCTACTCCTCCTGCATACTTTGTCCTACAGCTGCCATTGTAATTT
>NW_013952795.1:511082-512499 GCF_001266775.1 Austrofundulus limnaeus
GAAGAAGTCTCTTAGAGGAGAGACGAAACGTTTCATTAGAGAAGAACCCGTCCAGAAGACCTATACAATTAGCGGCTGCCTGTAGTGGCGACCCGCGACCATAGAGATATAAACAGCTTTTTATAAGGTAAAAATAATAAAACAAGGTCTTTGTCTGCAATGATTAGACATGTTTTTCATTATTGTCATTAGTGATTATCTCAATTTCGGCTAAAAGAATTGACAAAATCCTACACACTGTGCCTTAAAAAGTACCCTGTGTATTGCCCCCCGCCCCCCAGCCAATAATGAGATGGACTTGCCTCGCCTACCTGTTGTTTCCAGCTCTTTGAACTGCCTCRCTTTGGTTAGGTCTGAGCTAACAGCTAACCCAAAAGTAGCTAACATCAAAGTTATTTTGCTGGCATCTTAAAACAACTTCAGTCCTCAAAGTTTTATAGCCGTCAATGCAAAAAGTGTTTCACAAACCGTTAAACCTTCACGCTACCATCAGTTTCTCTGTATGGATTTTTMTTTTTACTCAGTGTTGTTGTTTACAAATGCAAAAAACAGCAGCAGGAAACCCTTCAGGTGCAGTCTGAATTTACAGCAGTTTTATTGGTGCAGTGATGTGTGTACTAATACTGAAGACCTTCAGTCCAGGACCGAACAAGTGCAGCGTCGTTTCAAACCAGCAGGCGTGCAGAACCTGTAGAACTCTGCTTTCTGCCACATAACTTTTCAAAGGGATCACACGAAATGAGAGCACAACAGTCCTGAGCCTGAGGAACCCCTGATGTCATTAAAGTCTGCTGTTTGAGGACATTACAGACTTCTGGAGAAGGAAATGAAACAACCAAAGCTTTATGTTCTACTTGAAACTGCATCAACAGAAAGCAGAGATGGGGACTCGTGACTTGGACTTCGACTTGAGTCGCACTTAAGTCCCTAATATTAGAGACTTAGACTTGACTTGGACCCTAAAGACTTGAGACTTGACTCTCCCTCTCGCATGAGAAGGGGGAGGAGTCAGTGCTGTACAATGTTAATGATGCGTACTCTATGTGATAAACAGAGCTTCAGCCTGGCAGGCATGTTGTAGTTCATTATAAGCTTTGCTTACAGAGACTTTATTCAACGTCATGACAAGAGACTGGCCAAATACAAAGTGTGTGAAGTCCAAATCCAAAATATGGTTTTGTGATGACTTGTACAGCCCTTTTACTTTAAGGATTCTGGTTCATCATCTTCACTGACATGCTTTTATGCATTTAAAACTAGTTTTCTTGTATTTTATTATAAAATCAGCAGCAGACTTGTTGGATTTGTTCTTTGTCAATGGCAAGAGTAATTACCTCTGCCAAGGGCGAGGTAATGTTTTCGGTCGTGTCTGTCTGTCTGTCTGTCTGTCTGTCTGTCTGTCTGTCTGTCTGTCTGT
>NW_013952795.1:513492-515500 GCF_001266775.1 Austrofundulus limnaeus
GTCAGAACTTATTCAGCAAATGTGTTTCCATCTCTGCTTTTGAGCATTAACTCTTACAGGATGGGGGAAATTGGTCTTGGTGGAGGTTTGCACTCTCTGAGTGCTTCTAGTTACAGAATGCTTTTGTAAGATTACAAGTGCAAAATACAGTTAACATCATTCTAAATGTTGATTGTTGTTATTACAACATTAACTATATCTGTATTTTAAACAGTATTATGTTTTAATACTATTAAAACATAATACTATGTTTAATATTTGATTAAAATGTAGTATTTTAGAATATAATCTAGTATAGTTAGAACACCTTTGATCAAACTGCCACTTAACTGAAACATGCAACGAGACTTGGACTTGAGTTCAAGAGACTTGAGACTTGACAAGAATTTTTGGTCAAAGACTTGGACTTGACTTGGACTTGTGCACATCTCTGCCAGAAAGTGAATGTAGCTGCGATTATTATTATTTTTTAAGCTTCTGCAACATCAAAAACATACTGAACTGTGGTTTTTGTGTTATGTTACTCCTCTTACAGGATAATCAAGTCTTGGGGAATTAACGTTAACGTTTGCGTGGTCTGATATCACTTTTTTTTAAGATTTGAGTTGTTTCAAATGGCAGCAAACTACTTTAGCCTCTGCAGCGTTCACGCTGGTTGTTAGCTTCTTCTAAACTTTATTTCTCCAAACTGAGGTCTTTCATAAAAGCATCTACAGCAKGTTAGATACTGATTAATTTTAATTTTCCCACAGAACCCTACTTTAACATGGCCAAATATTCCTTTAATTATATTTTTATTTGTCACAAGCTTTATACAGTATTATTTTGTGTTTTCATTTTGGATGATAGAGAAAGGCCAACGGGGCTCCTAACGGGTTTTATGGGGAGATCGACTGGGACAGATATGTGAGTACTGAATGTGTATGATGATGATGATGATGATGATGATGATGTTCTSTAGACCTGACATCAGGGTTTAAATCTGAAACTCAGCTCTCATGTGATTGGTCCTTTCTCTCTGCAGGCTTCTCCTAATGTTGATGAAGAGGGCTTCAGTGTACAGCCTGGTGATGAAGATGATGATATCCTTTCTTTCGGACACGTTGCCTACAAACATATTGACTTGCTTGGTTGAGTGACTCATTGCTTGAATCAATAGTCCCTGTGTGTGTGCGTCTCTGCAGACCAAGTGAGGAGACAGACACTACATTTGGACTCGTGTCCAGCTGTCCAGTTTGGATTAGATTCAGATCATCGATGCAGGATAATTAACTGAGACAGATCAGACGGATAGGCTCTCCAGTTTTGCGATGTTCTGGCTCTCAATGTTTCACACGGTCACATTAGTCTCCGTCCTCTGTGCAGCATGTGATACTTCTCCCACTTTGTCCTTGACACGTGTCCACCAGCCTTCAAAGAGAAGCACTTTTTCACCTCCAGCGACTCAGAGGAAGACGAGGACAGCAAGAAAAAGTTCAAAATCAAGATCAAGCCGCTGGTTTCGGACAGTGCCAGGTGTGTCCCTCCATCTATGGATGAGCTAAAAGCCTCGGTGGGAGGCCTGGCGCTCTCTCCCTCTCTGGTGAGCATGGCTGATCTGAGGTCTGACTGACACAGAGCGCTGACAGGGTTTCATTTATCCGATTGTTATGTTAACCTACCGTATTTATTCAAGTATAATGCGTAAAATTTAATCCATAAAATCATCCATAAAGTTGGGGGTGGGGTGGGGGTAGTACTATACTCGGATAAATATTTTTACTTACGTATTTTAACTGAAATATCAGCAAAATTATTGAGTCCGGAAATGAGACCACGTTGTAAAAAGCAGTTGAAACGAGCTCACCTGTGACACTCCTCCATGCTTCAGAGCGAGATAATAACAGATCCAAGCAGGTGACATGATGTGAAAAAWGGGGGAGGGGGAAGCAGTCCTGCAGCTCAGTAATGATAACGAACTAATGACATTAGCGTGTGACCGAGCCGCTGCTGGAACAACAACAAACAC
>NW_013952795.1:516139-518242 GCF_001266775.1 Austrofundulus limnaeus
ATATAAAGACTGCAAAGGCTGAAAAATCTTGGAAGTCTGTATGAAATTGGAGGTAGTTTGAGGATTCAACTTTTTGTTTTTTAAGCTCAAAAAAGGGGGGGTCGTATTATACATGAGCTCATATTATACACGAATAAATACGGTAAGTCTTAATGAAAAGAAGTATTGGAAGTGTTTTTAGCATTTCTCATTCTGAAACATTTTGTCAACCATTTGGGCTTAAATAATGGTCTCAATATGACCCTGATGTGAAATATGATCACTGAATGCCAYCTCCATCTTTAACACAAAACATCACATCATCTGCAAAGAAATGATTGCTGCGGCATGACAACATGAAGTCAACATTTGTTGCATTTTTGTRAAGTGTTGATTTGTTGTTTGAATTATGTTTCAGGCACATATAACAACTCTAATTCTAGGCTTTTTTGATAAGTTTAGCCTAGTTGCTTAATGCTTTTAGCCAAAGCCTCTACATGTTCTGTTGGGTCGCTGAGACAACAGGTCTTGGAGAGAAACCCAGACCTCCCTCTCTCCAGTGACACTCTGCAGCTCTGCCTAGGTGGACCCTGAGGTGTTCTTAGGCCAGAGATGATACATAATCTCTCCAGGAAATTCTGTCTTCCCTGGGACCTCCTACCAGTGGGATGTGCTGGCAAAGCGAGGCATCCAGGAGGCATCCTAATCAGATAAACCTCCTCAACTGACTCCTTTCGATGTGGAGGAGCAGCTGTACTCTGAGCTCCGCCCAAATGATGGATCTAACACTGAGCCCGGCCACCCTACGAAGGAAGCTCATTTTGGCCACTTGTATCCTAGATCTGGTTCTTTTGGTCATGATCTACACCTCATGTAAGGGTTGGAACGTTGGCAGACCAGTAAATCCAGAGCTTTGCCTTTTGACTCATCTCTTTYTTCACAACAACTAACCGAAGCAACGCCCTCATTACTGAGGACGAGGCCCCAATCCGTCAGTCCATCTCCTGCCCCATCCTACCATCACTCGTGAACAAGACACCCGGATACTTAAACTCCTCCACTTGAGGCAGAGGCTCTCCCCCTACCTGGAGGGGGTAATCCCCTTTGTTCCGGTCGAGAACCATGACCTCAGACAAAAGCTCCATCATGCTGCAGTTGAACTGCTGAAATCGGAGTTTCATGACAAAAATTGCGCCATTCTGTTCACACCGTCGACATTCAGGCACCTTCTTGTCGCAACTCGCTGGCTGAAATTTTTACCCCCCTCCWCATAAGAACTAGTTGTGTGATTGGTCAGAAGTTTGTGGGAGTGTTTTTTATGCTGAAATTGTTTTATTGCTGCATTTTGCTTCAATCACTTGCTTAAAAAATACAAAAAAAAACTGCGCGCTTTCAGAAGCGGACTGTTTTAGGCTACCCAAAAGCAGACATATACAGTATAAAGAGAGTCAAAGGACCAAAAACTGGATATAAAACAGACGTGCACAAAGGAATCTGTCTGATAAAAACTGTGGAGCTCTAACTGGGACAGATCTGTGCACAAATAACTTCAGGTGATGGGTCTTGGATTTTTTTTCACATTGAAAACTCCAGTGGGAAGAAACCCTGTGCAGTGATGTATACCACAGTGGAAGGGGTTTCCCAGGAGCTCGGCACGTGGTGTCTCAGTCTATGAAAGGTGTGTGTGTGAAAACGAACACTGAACAACCACGTTACCACGCATCGTCCTGTTGGCTGCCGATCGACCATACTGAAGCTGCGAACCACCCCAGTGCACGCTGAAGGTCTTGGTCCGAAGACGCCAACAGAACCACATCATCTGCATACAGCAGAGATGAGACCCTGTGATTTTCAAACCAGACACCCTCCTCTTCACGACTGCACCTTGATGCTGCCATGATGCAGTTTACTTGGCATCTGAAAATACATTTTCTCAAAGGTGTTTTTAATCTGAAAAGAGCTTCACTAAGTGAGAACTAATGTTGAGAGCTCAGCAGACAGTTAGGTTTCACTTTCACTTTCACCCGAGAGCCTGCAGGAGTCATGGGCGGGGTGTTTGAGGTGGGGGTGCGGGGGGGGTGCTCTGCCATGAGGAAGTTCAGCTTAAAGACACGTCCCAGGGGC
>NW_013952795.1:520262-522254 GCF_001266775.1 Austrofundulus limnaeus
GTGGTGAACCTTCCCAGGAGTGGCCGGCCGCCCAAAATTACTGCAAGAGCGCAGAGACAACGCATCCAAGAGGTCACAAAAGACCCCAGAACAACATCCGAAGAGCTGCAGGCCTCACGTGCCTCAGTTAAGGTCAGTGTTCAGTCTCCACCATCAGAAAGAGACTGGGCAAAAACGGCCTGCATGACAGAGTTCCTGGACAAAAATCACTGCTGAGCAAAAGGAACCATACATGTCAATACAATGACAACACAATACACGTTTACCTGTATGAAGAGCCCCAAAAATCTGTAAATTTATCCGTAAATTTGGCAGAACGGGTTGGAAGATGGCTCTTTGATGTTATTGTTTTTGAAATCATCCTACAGGCTCTGACATGTTAGATAAATTTGAAAATGAGGTTTTGAAAAAAATCTGTAAGACTTGGAAAAAATCCATGAGATTGTCCTATACGTCCGTATATCTGCAAAATGATGTAAAATCCTTATAACTTACAGACAATCTGTACAAGTTGACATGTATGAAGAACATCCAAGCTCGTCTCAATTTTACCAGAACACATCTTGATGATCCCAAAAACCTTTGGGAAAACATTTTGTGGACCAATGAGACAGAAGTTGAACACTTTTGCAGTTGTGTCTCAGTACATGTGGCGTAAAAGAAACACTGCATTCTAGAAAAGAACATTATACTAACAATAAAACACGGTGGTGGTAGTGTGATGGTCTGGGGCTGTTTGGCTTCGTCAGGACMTGGAAGACTTGCTGTGATAAATGGAACTATGAATTMTGCTRTCTAMCAAAAGATCCTGAAGGACAATGTCCSACCATCTGTTCGTGACCTCAAGCTGAAACCAACTTGGGTTCTGCAGCAGGACAATGATCCAAAACACACCAGYAAGTCCACCTCTGAATGACTGAAGAAAAACAAAATGAAGACTTTGGAGCAGCCTAATTCTATTAAGATGCTGTGTCATCTTAAAAAGGCMTTTCWTGCTCAAAACCCCTCCAATGTGKYTGAATTACAACAATTCTGCAAAGATGAGTGGGCCAAAATTCCTTCAAACGCTGTAAAAGACTCATTGCAAGTTATCACCAACGCTTGATTGCAGTTGTTGCTGCTACAGGTGGCCCGACCAGCTATTAGGKTTAGRGGGCAATCATTTTTTCACACAGGTTTGGATTTTTTTCCTCCATTAATAATAAACACCTTCTTTTAAAAATAGCACTTTGTGTTGTGTTGTCGTTGACTAATATTTAAATTGGTTTGACGTTCCGAAACATTTAAGTGGGACAAACTTGCAAAAACTCAAGAAACCAGGAAGGGAGGAAACCCTTTTTCACAACACTGTAAAAGATTAAAAGTTTGTTTTTTTTACTAACACCCACTGACAAAAAAAACTTAGGCATCCAGACAAATGGTTAGAGACCAGTGAGGTTTTTTTTAAATAATGAAATTTGCAAGGAGATGACACATCTACAAGCACCACAGAGGTGACATCACAAGTGGTGTTATCAGGCTGTTGCTGGAGCGTTTAGTGGTCAGAACAGTGAATGAAGACAGACGATGCATTATCATCACTTGATGGAGTCTTGCAGGGGTCACTTTGTGGTCATCTTGTGTATTTGTGGAGCGTTTAGATGTCACAGTGATCTGATGAGAATGGACACGGGGGTTTAACACACCGTGAATCTTCTGCTTGCCCACGTCAGATCATACCAAGAGAAGGTCATTACAATGAAAACCAAGGAGATCTACCGTACAGACCTGTGTCGTTTTGTGGAGTCTGAGACTGGGCGATGTCACCAAATCTTTATCTCACTGTATTGTTTCAATTCCTGCAAACCTGTGTGTTGGGATGCACGTCTGGCGAGCGCATCTATGGGGGATGTTGTCGTTAAGGGGCTCTGCAGGGTTTGGATGTGGAGGGTTCCAGTTTTGGTTTTGAGCGGTCTTTGTGTTCTGGGAGTAGGGCTGCCATGATTGGTCGAC
>NW_013952795.1:523432-524810 GCF_001266775.1 Austrofundulus limnaeus
GCCTTCATAACATAAAATGGCACTGTGTTATGATGACAAAAAACAAAAACATTTGTCACCATAAGTCAGATTACATTTTGTCACTTCTTTGAGCTTGGTGATGTTTCAAACTGTTAAACACTGCCACCAACTGTTCAGGAGGGTTATTACACCCCTAAAGGTCGTTTCATTCTGTAAGGGGTGTGTACAGCAGGGTGGCCAAAGATTTGTCTGTGGTGGCCATGGCCACCCCCTGGCTGAACTAAACAAGCATGTCAGATAATTATTAAATCGGCCTGATTGCACAACTTCAGAATCAACATGCTAACATGTAGCAGCCACGTTTAGCTACTTCTGTAAACAACGTGCCGAGTGTGATGTCAAGTCATTTTCTGTGCGTACGGGTCACATCAGGAGCCATGTAGAGTTCACACTGGAGTCTGATGGAGGTCACATTTGAAATATAATTTTAACGTTCACACATAAAAATCTGAATTTATCATTAGTTTTCTCACAAGAGTTGCAGAAGCTTGTAGTCTTATAGTCTTGTAGTGTGAACGAAGCCTAACTGTTCTGCGCTGWAACCAGGAAGCTGAGTCTGATGTTGATTAGGTTCAGTGATAGTGATGTTTTTGGGTGCTTGATGTTTTGTTTTTATCAGTGGGTGAATATTTTGGTAAAATGTCTGACTGATTCTGCTGTATTTCTGTTCAGGACTTTTAATGGCTGGAAAAAAAACAATGTCTGTGTTACTGATGTATCTTTTCTTCACATTTTGCTCTCTGCAGGTGCAGATAAAGAGGAACTTATCATGTAAGTACTCCCATATTTTTGAAACAGCTTCTTTTGCAGTCTTRTATAAAGTACCACAAAGTGATACTTGAGTAAAAGTACAAGTATCTTACCATAAAATAACTGGTAAAAGTTAAAGTCTCCTCTAAGTATATTACTTGAGTAAAAGTCTTAAAGTATCTGATATTTTTTTGTACTTAAGTATCAAAAGTACATTTCTGACATAAAATGTACTTAAGTATTAAAGTAAAAGTACTGTGTAAAAATGAGTGGTTAGATTTTCCAAAATGATATTTATTGGTAGGTGGCCTCCCCAAAAAATGTTTTTCAAAATGACTATTAAAATATTAATACTAAAAAGTTTAGGATGCACCAATGTAGCTGTTTCAGGTACATACTGTATATATTTTATGTATATACCACATACATCTTCAGGCTACATAGGTTTGATCTGCAATGCTGGAGTGTGACATACTGTATGTGTCGTGCGGCTGTGGTGGATTGTGCACAAACTAATACGGTGTAAAAATGTTATATTTATATTTATATGTCTCATTCAACCACAATTACTGTACATTCACTCTATCCAGGAGGCACAGTTTACAGT
>NW_013952795.1:526364-528171 GCF_001266775.1 Austrofundulus limnaeus
GAAAATGTAAGAAGTAGAAAGTCGTAGATAATTGTGTGAAAATGTAAGAAGTAGAAGTAAAAAGTAGGCTGAAAAATAATTACTCAAGTAAAGTACAGATACCCAAAAATTCTACTTAAGTACAGTAAAGAAGCATTTGTACTTAGTTACTTTACAACTCTGTTCGTTTGAGTCGTTTTTTTTTTTTTTATACCCCAACTCACAACCTGCTGACAAGGAAAACGCTGTTTAACATTGTTAGCCTTGTCGTTTGGGACATAATGGATGCAGATGTTATAGAAGAGAGGATGCGACTTTGTGATGTTTCTCACAGATGAGGAGATCGCCCGACCCAGACGCTCCACCCCGACACCAAGTCCTGCACCTGAGTCAACAAGGTCAGCCGTCCTGATCACCGTGTTGTTAAAGCCCTGCTGTTCATAGGCTTACTTACAACAAATCCAATTCGTCAGACCTTCAGAGCTGGTCTTGGACACTTGAGCTTGCTTTCTTTTAACACAGTGACTATAGATCTCTACTATTAAATGTCTGCTTCAAACAAATGGATGCTTAGAACTAGGGGTACCCAACAGTGGTCCCTGTGGTGCACCACCCTGCATGGTTTAGCCGTTTCTCTGCACACCTGATTCAAATAGATCAAGGTTTTGGGACTTCTCAGTTTTCTCACAAGAGTTGCAGAAGCTTGTAGTCTTATAGCTTGAAAGTTGTGGAAAAACGTGAGCTCTTTAGCACAAAAAGTAAGGATATTAGTGTTTGGTGGATTATTTCTTTGTTGTAATACTGCTTCTTCGCCATAAATCTTATATCATTGGAAAGCCCTTAACAGTTGCCCCTGAAATTCCTCAAAAGCCTTTTGACATTTTTTATTTTTTGTAATGGTGTCAAACTAAAGGTAAGAACCGAAAGTCGTCTGACACCTTAGTTTTCAAAATAAAAGGCCCCGGTAGCATCTGGAAACGACAGAAACCTCATCGTTTTCGCCCACCAGTGGAACAAAGACTATTGAGGGGATAATTTCCCTGTTCAATGGTGCTACATTTGTAAGGAACATGCATTTGTGGGATGAGCACCAGAGCTGAGTATGTGGATTGTACATGTGAAAAAGTCAAATCTTCTCTGCCAAACAGCCTTTTTTGCTGTTATTGACTCTTGTTCTGAGCTTCTAGTACCTCCAGGTGCTACCAATCAGGTGCAGGTATAAGATTTATAGCCAAAAAGCATTGTTACAACCAAGAAATAATCTAGCAAACACTAATTTCTTTACCTTTTCTGTAAAGATTTGTAACTTTACACTGTATGTACTGTTCGCATTACAAAACATTCATTAAAGTGTTTGTGGAGAAAACCCAGTATGGGTTGTGGAAGGTACGCTGTGGAAAAAAATGCCACAAAATAATAGTTTTGCAAACTGTACCCATTTTATCTATAAAAGGCGCTATATGAAAAAACTTTACTTACTATATACAGTATACAGTACAGACCAAAAGTTTGGACACACCTTCTCGTTCAAAGAGTTTTTATTATTTTCATGACTATGAAAATTGTAGATTCACATTGAAGGCATCAAAACTATGAATTAACACATGTGGAATTATATACTTAACAAAAAAGCGTGAAACAGCTGAAAACATGGTTTAAATGGGGTTTACCTGGCCGTTGCTAGGGTGTGGGGGTGGTCCAGGGCGTGACTTTGCTGGGGCGGGGGGCTGGTCGGTCGGACTGGTCGCGGCCTGGGCTGGGACTTGGCTGTCTGCTCTTCTCCACCCCAGATTGAAGGGGTCTACCTCCTGGGTTCAGGTGTGAGCTG
>NW_013952795.1:529578-530762 GCF_001266775.1 Austrofundulus limnaeus
CCAATATTTGCACATCTTTTTTCCTTTGCGTGCATCAACATTTCCCGACATTAGGTAGCAACAACTGCTGTGTCTACCTTTTTCTGAAAAAAAAAAAGTACGCTGCGCCCGATCCCTTCCGCCCCGTCCCTCCTGCTTCTCATCTCTCTCATGTCACACTGCAGAAGCTGCTGGGAGCCTGCTACACCTTCCCCTTCACCCCCTCCCTTCCTTTTCTCTGAAGTGCGAGGACACACGCATGCACACACACACATACACACACTCGCGMGCAGACACACATGCGCGCGCGTGCAGTGGGGGGCGTGCTAGCTGCCTGCTGTAAAACAGCGTGGTGGTCAGAACTTCAGAGCTACTGGAACAGGTAATGGTCTGATAACGTCCAGCTACTTGAAAAACTTTATTCTTTACAAAGGACCAAAAATAAGTGAAAATGAAGGACAGGACTGTTATTTTTATTATGAAAAGTTAGCTTGCTGCTAGTTATCTATCAGCTAGTGTTAGCAATCACTTAGTGATGATATTCTCTATTATTGAGKTTTTTTTTTGTAAATCAGTTAAACTGTATTTTAATGCTAAGTTTGAGTCCAGGTCCACTCTGATATTTATTGATTCCCTGTTATAATTTACAATCATAAATTCACAGATTATTTCTCTAATTAAATATACTAGCTTCATAATTTACACATTATTTACATGACTTTTTAAAGCTGACTGAATTCAGGTGGCAGTAAAACTGTAATACTTCATCTATCTGTTGATGTAGAGCAGGATACAGAGAGTCAGAGGCAGCAGGTAGGACAGAGTGTCTCAGGTAGGACAGGGGGTCTCAGGTAGGACAGAGTGTCTCAGGTAGGACAGAGGGTCTCAGGTAGGACAGAGGGTCTCAGGGAGGACAGAGTGTCTCAGGTAGGACAGAGGGTCTCAGGTAGGACAGAGTGTTTCAGGACAGAGTGTTTCAGGTAGGACAGAGTGTCTCAGGTAGGACAGAGGGTCTCAGGTAGGACAGAGTGTTTCAGGACAGAGTGTATCAGGTAGGACAGAGTATTTCAGGTAGGACAGAGTATTTCAGGACAGAGTGTTTCAGGTAGGACAGAGTGTTTCAGGTAGGACTGAGTGTTTCAGGACAGAGTGTTTCAGGTAGGACAGAGTGTCTCAGGTAGGACAGAGGGTCTCAGGTAGGACAG